>NC_058080.1:319223824-319523824 GCF_014858855.1 Bufo gargarizans
GCATACGGAGGAATTCTTTACCATGGGGAAAATCAGATTCTCACTAAAAGCCGATAAAACGTTAGCCAAAATATTTGACTGTTATTACTGGAAAGGAATGAAGTACAACGTTCACCAACATGTCAAAGCCTGTCAAAAATGTTTCATCATAAATCTCAAAATCAGCAAGGAAGCTCCACCACTTAACAGTACACCAGTGCCTGGAAAGGTATGGAGCTTAGTCGGGATTGATATGATCAGTCCTCTTCAGGAAACCTCAGATGGCAACAAATATATAGTTCCTGCCACTGATCATTTATCTAAGTGGACTCAAGCAACAGCTGTTCCAGATAAGAGTGCCAAGTCAGTAGCAATTTTTTTGTACTCCATTATTTGTCGCCTCTGATTAGTGACCAGGGACGAGAGTTTGTGAACTCGGTCATCGACAATCTGATGGAGCATTTTCAAACAGATCACAGCATTTGATCTGCCTACCACGCACAATGGCCAGCGGGAACGTGACAATCGAACACTCAAAGAATCTTGTCAATGAGCAAGCAAACAACTGGGATCAGTTCATCCCTGGTGTTCTGTTTGCCTATCACACATCTGTGCATGCCTCAACCAAGTGCATTCCATTTTAGGTCATGTATTGACAGAAGGCCAAGCTTCCTATGGACATCAATCCCTCAGAAAATGACATTGTGGACCCCATGTCTGTTTCAGATGGTGCCAACCCTAATGTGCTAAATGCACTGACAACCATTCCTAAAAAGCTCCGCTCAACCCTCAGTACCAACATCCACTGGATATTCTATTGCAGATATTTGTCCTCTATCTACAGAGTAAGGGTACTTTCACACTTGCGTTAAAGTTTTCCAGTATTGAGTTCCGTCACTGGGGCTCAATACCGGAAAAACGCTTCAGTTTTATCCTAATGCATTATGAATGGAAAGCATTCCGTTCGATATGCATCAGGATGTCTTCAGTTCAGTCACTCTTCCGGTATTTTGCCGGAGAAAATACCACAGCATGCTGCGATATTTCCTCCGGCCAAAATTCCCGAAACACTTTCCATTGAAATGTATTAATGCCGGATTTGCAACTATGTGTTACAGAAAACAAAAAACCGATCTGCGCATGCACAGACCTTTAAAAATTTGAAAAAATAAATACCGGATCCGTTTTTCCAGATGACACTGGAGAGACTGATCTGGTGTTTCAATGCATTTGTCAGCCGTATCCGCATCCGGAAACAAATGCTATCCGTTTGCATACGGATTCCCGGATCCAGCAGGCAGTTCCACCAACTCCAACAACGCAAGTGTGAAAGTACCCTAACAGATCAATAGGGATCTGACTCCTGGGATCCCACTGAATGGGGATAATCCCAAGAATGGGGATACCATATTAACAGAGTTAACAGTGAAAATTTACATTTATTATTCAAAACCTGGAAGATGGCATGGCACAAATAAAGAAGTTGAACATTGCCTACCCCAACTCCCCAACTAAAAGAGTAAAGCTGTCACCATTAAAGAAGGGTGGATTACAAACAACAATATGTCTGATTAACTTAAAGAGGATCTGTCGCAGGATTAATTTTTCTAAAACTAAGGTGTTAGTTTTAGGGGAAAAAAATCCTGTGTCCTCTTTAATAGGTGTTTTCAGAATCAAAATTAAACGGCTGATGATCTGTTGGAAGCCATCCCTTCTAGGTTCCTAAATGAAATGCTGAACAGGTCAGTGCTGACATCTACTGGTCATGAAGCAACATCAATGCTGATCAACCATATGTTTCAATAATTGCTATTAAAATTCTTTCTTTGAACGTGAAAGGTCTCAACCACCCTTATAAACGTTCTTTACTTCGGTAAGAAGCACATTCAGAGTAATCTATTGGAAAATTATGGGGGTCATTTACAAACAGGAACACACTTATGTTAGGCGTATTTCTGGCACAGATTCTGGCGCAAAGGTTATTTGTAGAGTTGAGCGGACACCTGGATGTTCGGGTTCGAGAAGTTCGGCCGAACTTCCCGGAAATGTTCAGGTTCGGGATCCGAACCCGATCTGAACTTCGTCCCGAACCCGAACCCCATTGAAGTCAATGGGGACCCGAACTTTTCGGCACTAAAAAGGCTGTAAAACAGCCCAGGAAAGAGCTAGAAGGCTGCAAAAGGCAGCAACATGTAGGTAAATCCCCTGCAAACAAATGTGGATAGGGAAATGAATAAAAATAAAAATAAAATAAATAAAAATTAACCAATATCAATTGGAGAGAGGTCCTATAGCAGAGAATCAGGCTTCACGTCAGCCACCACTGCAACAGTCCATTGGCATATATTTAGGCCCCGGCACCCAGGCAGAGGAGAGAGGTCCCGTAACAGAGAATCTGGCTTAATGTCAGCAGAGAATCAGTCTGCATGTCATAGCAGAGAATCAGGCTTCACGTCAGCCACCAGTGCAACAGTCCATTGGCATATATTTAGGCCCAGCACCCAGGCAGAGGAGAGAGGTCCCGTAACAGAGGATCTGTCTTCATGTCAGCAGAGAATCAGTCTGCATGTCATAGCAGAGAATCAGGCTTCATGTCAGCCACCACTGCAACAGTCCATTGGCATATATTTAGGCCCAGCACCCAGGCAGAGGAGAGAGGTCCCGTAACAGAGGATCTGTCTTCATGTCAGCAGAGAATCAGTCTGCATGTCATAGCAGAGAATTAGGCTTCATGTTGGCCACCACTGCAACAGTCCATTGGCATATATTTAGGCCCAGCACCCAGGCAGAGGAGAGAGGTCCTGTAACAGAGGATCTGTCTTCATGTCAGCAGAGAATCAGTCTGCATGTCATAGCAGAGAATCAGGCTTCACGTCAGCCACCACTGCAACAGTCCATTGGCATATATTTAGGCCCAGCACCCAGGCAGAGGAGAGAGGTCCCGTAACAGAGAATATGGCTTCATGTCAGCAGAGAATCAGTCTGCATGTCATAGCAGAGAATCAGGCTTCACGTCAGCCACCAGTGCAACAGTCCATTGGCATATATTTAGGCCCAGCACCCAGGCAGAGGAGAGAGGTCCCGTAACAGAGGATCTGTCTTCATGTCAGCAGAGAATCAGTCTGCATGTCATAGCAGAGAATCAGGCTTCATGTCAGCCACCTCTGCAACAGTCCATTGGCATATATTTAGGCCCAGCACCCAGGCAGAGGAGAGAGGTCCCGTAACAGAGGATCTGTCTTCATGTCAGCAGAGAATCAGTCTGCATGTCATAGCAGAGAATCAGGCTTCATGTCAGCCACCACTGCAACAGTCCATTGGCATATATTTAGGCCCAGCACCCAGGCAAAGGAGAGAGGTCCCGTAACAGAGGATCTGGCTTCATGTCAGCAGAGAATCAGTCTGCATGTCATAGCAGAGAATCAGGCTTCACGTCAGCCACCAGTACAACAGTCCATTGTCAGATATTTAGGCCCAGCACCCAGGCAGAGGAGAGTGGTCCCGTAACAGAGGATCTGTCTTCATGTCAGCAGAGAATCAGTCTACATGTCATAGCAGAGAATCAGGCTTCACGTCAGCCACCACTGCAACAGTCCATTGTCAGATATTTAGGCCCAGCACCCAGGCAGAGGAGAGAGGTCCCGTAACAGAGGATCTGGCTTCATGTCAGCAGAGAATCAGTCTGCATGTCATAGCAGAGAATCAGGCTTCACGTCAGCCACCAGTGCAACAGTCCATTGGCATATATTTAGGCCCAGCACCCAGGCAGAGGAGAAAGGTCCCGTGACAGAGGATCTGGCTTCATGTCAGCAGAGAATCAGTCTGCATGTCAAAGCAGAGAATCAGGCTTCACGTCAGCCACCAGTGCAATAGTCCATTGGCATATATTTAGGCCCAGCACCCAGGCAGAGGAGAGAGGTCCCGTAACAGAGGATCTGTCTTCATGTCAGCAGAGAATCAGTCTGCATGTCATAGCAGAGAATCAGGCTTCACGTCAGCCACCACTGCAACAGTCCATTGTCAGATATTTAGGCCCAGCACCCAGGCAGAGGAGAGAGGTCCCGTAACAGAGGATCTGGCTTCATGTCAGCAGAGAATCAGTCTGCATGTCATAGCAGAGAATCAGGCTTCACGTCAGCCACCAGTGCAACAGTCCATTGGCATATATTTAGGCCCAGCACCCAGGCAGAGGAGAGAGGTCCCGTAACAGAGGATCTGTCTTCATGTCAGCAGAGAATCAGTCTGCATGTCAAAGCAGAGAATCAGGCTTCACGTCAGCCACCAGTGCAATAGTCCATTGGCATATATTTAGGCCCAGCACCCAGGCAGAGGAGAGAGGTCCCGTAACAGAGGATCTGTCTTCATGTCAGCAGAGAATCAGTCTGCATGTCATAGCAGAGAATCAGGCTTTATGTCAGCCACCACTGCAACAGTCCATTGGCATATATTTAGGCCCAGCACCCAGGCAGAGGTGAGAGGTCCCGTAACAGAGGATCTGTCTTCATGTCAGCAGAGAATCAGTCTGCATGTCATAGCAGAGAATCAGGCTTCACGTCAGCCACCACTGCAACAGTCCATTGTCAGATATTTAGGCCCAGCACCCAGGCAGAGAAGAGAGGTCCCGTAACAGAGAATCTGGCTTCATGTCAGCAGAGAATTAGTCTGCATGTCATAGCAGAGAATCAGGCTTCACGTCACCCAACATTGGAACAGTCCATTGGCATATATTTAGGCCCCGGCACCCAGACAAAGGAGAGGTTTATTCAACTTTGGGTAGCCTCGCAATATAATGGTAAAATGAAAATAAAAATAGGATTGAATGAGGAAGTGCCCTGGAGTACAATAATATATGGTTAAGGGGAGGTAGTTAATGTCTAATCTGGACAAGGGACGGACAGGTCCTGTGGGATCCATGCCTGGTTCATTTTTATGAACGTCAGCTTGTCCACATTGGCTGTAGACAGGCGGCTGCGTTTGTCTGTAATGACACCCCCTGCCGTGCTGAATACACGTTCAGACAAAACGCTGGCCGCCGGGCAGGCCAGCACCTCCAAGGCATAAAAGGCTAGCTCTGGCCACGTGGACAATTTAGAGACCCAGAAGTTGAATGGGGCCGAACCATCAGTCAGTACGTGGAGGGGTGTGCACACGTACTGTTCCACCATGTTAGTGAAATGTTGCCTCCTGCTAACACGTTGCGTATCAGGTGGTGGTGCAGTTAGCTGTGGCGTGTTGACAAAACTTTTCCACATCTCTGCCATGCTAACCCTGCCCTCAGAGGAGCTGGCCGTGACACAGCTGCCTTGGCGACCTCTTGCTCCTCCTCTGCCTTGGCCTTGGGCTTCCACTTGTTCCCCTGTGACATTTGGGAATGCTCTCAGTAGCGCGTCTACCAACGTGCGCTTGTACTCGCGCATCTTCCTATCACGCTCCAGTGCAGGAAGTAAGGTGGGCACATTGTCTTTGTACCGTGGATCTAGCAGGGTGGCAACCCAGTAGTCCGCACACGTTAAAATGTGGGCAACTCTGCTGTCGTTGCGCAGGCACTGCAGCATGTAGTCGCTCATGTGTGCCAGGCTGCCCAGTGGTAAGGACAAGCTGTCCTCTGTGGGAGGCGTATCGTCATCGTCCTGCCTTTCCCCCCAGCCACGCACCAGTGATGAGCCCGAGCTGCGTTGGGTGCCACCCCGCTGTGACCATGCTTCATCCTCATCCTCCTCCACCTCCTCCTCATCCTAGTCCTCCTCGTCCTCCAGTAGTGGGCCCTGGCTGGCCACATTTGTACCTGGCCTCTGCTGTTGCAAAAAGCTCCCTCTGAGTCACTTCGAAGAGACTGGCCTGAAAGTGCTAAAAATGACCCCTCTTCCTCCTCCTCCTCCTCCTCCTCCTGGGCCACCTCCTCTTCCATCATCGCCCTAAGTGTTTTCTCAAGGAGACATAGAAGTGGTATTGTAACGCTGATAACGGCGTCATCGCCACTGGCCATGTTGGTGGAGTACTCGAAACAGCGCAACAGGGCACACAGGTCTCGCATGGAGGCCCAGTCATTGGTGGTGAAGTGGTGCTGTTCCGTAGTGCGACTGACCCGTGCGTGCTGCAGCTGAAACTCCACTATTGCCTGCTGCTGCTCGCACAGTCTGTCCAGCATGTGCAAGGTGGAGTTCCACCTGGTGGGCACGTCGCATATGAGGCGGTGAGCGGGAAGGCCGAAGTTACGCTGTAGCGCAGACAGGCGAGCAGCGGCAGGATGTGAACGCCGGAAGCGCGAACAGACGGCCTGCACTTTATGCAGCAGCTCTGACATGTCGGGGTAGTTGTGAATGAACTTCTGCACCACCAAATTCAGTACATGCGCCAGGCAAGGGATGTGCGTCAAACCGGCTAGTCCCAGAGCTGCAACGAGATTTCGCCCATTATCGCACACCACCAGGCCGGGCTTGAGGCTCACCGGCAGCAACCACTCGTCGGTCTGTTGTTCTATACCACGCCACAACTCCTGTGCGGTGTGGGGCCTGTCCCCCAAACATATGAGTTTCAGAATGGCCTGCTGATGTTTACCCCGGGCTGTGCTGAAGTTGGTGGTGAAGGTGTGTGGCTGACTGGATGAGCAGGTGGAAGAAGAGGAGGAGGAAGCCGAGAAGGAGGAGGTGGCAACAGGAGGCAAAGAATGTTGCCCTGCGATCCTTGGCGGCGGAAGGACGTGTGCCAAACAGCTCTCCGCCTGGGGCCCAGCTGCCACTACATTTACCCAGTGTGCAGTTAGGGAGATATAGCGTCCCTGGCCGTGCTTACTGGTCCACGTATCTGTGGTTAGGTGGACCTTGCTACAGATGGCGTTGCGCAGTGCACACTTGATTTTATCGGATACTTGGTTGTGCAGGGAAGGCACGGCTCTCTTGGAGAAGTAGTGGCGGCTGGGAACAACATACTGTGGGACAGCAAGCGACATGAGCTGTTTGAAGCTGTCTGTGTCCACCAGCCTAAATGACAGCATTTCATAGGCCAGTAGTTTAGAAATGCTGGCATTCAGGGCCAGGGATCAAGGGTGGCTAGGTGGAAATTTACGCTTTCTCTCAAATGTTTGTGAGATGGAGAGTTGAACGCTGCTGTGTGACATGGTTGAGATGCTTGGTGACGGAGGTGGTGGTGGTGTTGGTGGTACATCCCCTGTTTGCTGGGCGGCAGGTGCCAACGTTCCTCCAGAGGCGGAGGAAGAGGCCGAGGCGGCAGCAGCAGAAGAGGCCGAGGCAGCAGCAGCAGAAGAGGTAGCAGGGGGAGCCTGAGTGACTTCCTTGTTTTTAAGGTGTTTACTCCACTGCAGTTCATGCTTTGCATGCAGGTGCCTGGTCATGCAGGTTGTGCTAAGGTTCAGAACGTTAATGCCTCGCTTCAGGCTCTGATGGCACAGCGTGCAAACCACTCGGGTCTTGTCGTCAGCACATTGTTTGAAGAAGTGCCATGCCAGGGAACTCCTTGAAGCTGCCTTTGGGGTGCTCGGTCCCAGATGGCGACGGTCAGTAGCAGGCGGAGTCTCTTAGCGGCGGGTGTTCTGCTTTTGCCCACTGCTCCCTCTTTTGCTACGCTGTTGGCTCGGTCTCACCACTGCCTCTTCCTCTGAACTGTGAAAGTCAGTGGCACGACCTTCATTCCATGTGGGGTCTAGGACCTCATCGTCCCCTGCATCGTCTTCCACCCAGTCTTCCTCCCTGACCTCCTGTTCAGTCTGCACACTGCAGAAAGACGCAGCAGTTGGCACCTGTGTTTTGTCATCATCAGAGACGTGCTGAGGTGGTATTCCCATGTCCTCATCATCAGGAAACATAAGTGGTTGTGCGTCAGTGCATTCTATGTCTTCCACCGCTGGGGAAGGGCTAGGTGGATGCCCTTGGGAAACCCTGCCAGCGGAGTCTTCAAACAGCATAAGAGACTGCTGCATAACTTGAGGCTCAGACAGTTTTCCTGGTATGCATGGGGGTGATGTGACAGACTGATGGGCTTGGTTTTCAGGCGCCATCTGTGCGCTTTCTGCAGAAGACTGGGTGGGAGATAATGTGAACGTGCTGGATCCACTGTCGGCCACCCAATTGACTAATGCCTGTACCTGCTCAGGCCTTACCATCCTTAGAACGGCATTGGGCCCCACCATATATCGCTGTAAATTCTGGCGGCTACTGGGACCTGAGGTAGTTGGTACACTAGGACGTGTGGATGTGGCAGACCGGCCACGTCCTCTCCCAGCACCAGAGGGTCCACTAACACCACCACGACCATTTCCACGTCCGCGTCCCTTACTAGATGTTTTCCTCATTGTTATCGTTCACCACAACAACAAAAATATTATTTGGCCCAATGTATTGAATTCAAATTCAAGCATTTTTTTTACAGACACCTAACACTATCTGGCTATCTATTTAGGTACCGTATTATACTAATACAGGCACAGCAGTAACGACAGATTTAACTGGATATAAATTTGAGGCCTAGTATTTAGGCGCTGGGTGACAGGTATAGGTTTACTGAAAGAATTAGACTTGGAAATGCACAGTAGTGTGTGTGTGAAGTTATTCAGAATGACCCTATGTGCACCTTGAATATTATATACCCTTTTAGGGATAAATTCAAAGTAGGCCTGATACAGCAGAAACCACTAAATTAGTAAATTGCTAAATTGGGAATTGTATTTCAACCCAGAACAAAAAATGTGCTTTGACGGACACTAAATAACTTGCCCAGCCACAGCAGTACAGCAGTAACGACAGATTTAGCTGGATATAAATTTGAGGCCTAATATTTAGGCGCTGGGTGACAGGTATAGGTTTACTGACAGAATTAGACTTGGAAATGCACAGTAGCGTGTGTGTGAAGTTATTCAGAATGACCCTATGTGCACCTTGAATACTATATACCCTTTTAGGGATAAAATTAAAGTAGGCCTGAAACAGCAGAAACCACTAAATTAGGAAATTGCTAAATTGGGAATTGTATTTCAACCCAGAACAAAAAATGTGCTTTGACGGACACTAAATAACTTGACCAGCCACACCAGTAACGACAGATTTAGCTGGATATAAACTTGAGGCCTAGTATTTAGGCACTGGGTGACAGGTATAGGTTTACTGACAGAATTAGACTTGGTAATGCACAGTAGCGTGTGTGTGAAGTTATTGAGAATGACCCTATCAACACCTTGATTCTGATATACCCTTTTAGGGATGTATTTAAAGTAGGCCTGATACAGCAGAAACCACTAAATTAGGAAATTGCTAAATTGGGAATTGTATTTCAACCCAGAACAAAAAATGTGCTTTGACGGACACTAAATAACTTGACCAGCCACACCAGTAACGACAGATTTAGCTGGATATAAACTTGAGGCCTAGTATTTAGGCGCTGGGTGACAGGTATAGGTTTACTGACAGAATTAGACTTGGAAATGCACTGTAGCGTGTGTGTGAAGTTATTCAGAATGACCCTATGTGCACCTTGAATCTGATATACCCTTTTAGGGATGTATTTAAAGAAGGCCTGATACAGCACAAACCACTAAATTAGGAAATTGCTAAATTGGGAATTGTATTTCAACCCAGAACAAAAAATGTGCTTTGACGGACACTAAATAACTTGCCCAGCCACAACAGTACAGCAGTAATGACAGATTTAGCAGGATATAAATTTGAGGCCTAGTATTTAGGCGCTGGGTGACAGGTATAGGTTTACTGACAGAATTAGACTTGGAAATGCACAGTAGCGTGTGTGTGAAGTTATTCAGAATGACCCTATGTGCACCTTGAATATTATATACCCTTTTAAGGATAAATTTAAAGTAGGCCTGATACAGCAGAAACCACTAAATTAGGAAATTGCTAAATAGGGAATTGTATTTCAACCCAGAACAAAAAATGTGCTTTGACGGACACTAAATAACTTGCCCAGCCACAACAGTACAGCAGTAACGACAGATTTAGCAGGATATAAATTTGAGGCCTAGTATTTAGGCGCTGGGTGACAGGTATAGGTTTACTGACAGAATTAGACTTGGAAATGCACTGTAGCGTGTGTGTGAAGTTATTCAGAATGACCCTAGGTGCACCTTGAATATTATATACCCTTTTAGGGATAGATTTCAAATAGCTCTGATACAGCAGAAACCACTAAATTAGGAAATTGCTAAATTGGGAATTGTATTTCAACCCAGAACAAAAACTGTGCTTTGACGGACACTAAATAACTTGCCCAGCCACAATAGTACAGCAGTAACCACAGATTTAGCTGGATATAAATTTGAGGCCTAGTATTTAGGCGCTGGGTGACAGGTATAGGTTTACTGACAGAATTAGACTTGGAAATGCACTGTAGCGTGTGTGTGAAGTTATTCAGAATGACCCTATGTGCACCTTGAATCTGATATACCCTTTTAGGGATGTATTTAAAGTAGGCCTGACACAGCAGAAACCACTAAATTAGGAAATTGCTAAATTGGGAATTGTATTTCAACCCAGAACAAAAAATGTGCTTTGACGGACACTAAATAACTTGCCCAGCCACAACAGTACAGCAGTAACGACAGATTTAGCTGGATATAAACTTGAGGCCTAGTATTTAGGCGCTGGGTGACAGGTATACGTTTACTGACAGAATTACACTGGGATATGGCCAATAAATAACCACACTATTGATGGTTAAATGCACTTGGTGTGACAGCTTGACCAACCACACTACTGAGGGTTAAATGCACTTGGTGACAGGCGCAGCTTGCCCCTGATGTAGTATATGGCCAAAAAATAAACAGACTATTGCTGGTTAAATGCACTTGGTGTGACAGCTTGACCAACCACACTACTGAGGGTTAAATGCACTTGGTGACAGACGCAGCTTGCCCCTGATGTAGTATATGGCCAAAAAATAAACAGACTATTGCTGGTTAAATGCACTTGGTGTGACAGCTTGACCAACCACACTACTGAGGGTTAAATGCACTTGGTGACAGACGCAGCTTGCCCCTGATGTAGTATATGGCCAAAAAATAAACAGACTATTGCTGGTTAAATGCACTTGGTGTGACAGCTTCACCCTGATGTAGGCTTTAGCCAAAAAACAACCACACCATTGAGGGTTAAATGCACTTGGTGACAAGCGCAGCTTGCCCCTGATGTAGTACATGGCCAAAAAATAAACAGACTATTGCTGGTTAAATGCACTTGGTGTGACAGCTTCACCCTGATGTAGGCTTTAGCCAAAAAACAACCACACCATTGAGGGTTAAATGCACTTGGTGACAGGCGCAGCTTTCCCCTGATGTAGTATATGGCCAAAAAAAAAAAAGACTATTGTTGGTTAAATGCACTTGGTGTGACAGCTTCACCCTGATGTAGGCTTTATCCAAAAAACAACCACACCATTGAGGGTTAAATGCACTTGGTGGCAGCTTGTGCTGGCGCAACACAAGACACAAAATGGCCGCCGATCACCCCAGAAAAAAGTGACTGAAAAACGCTCTGGGCAGCCTAAAAACAGTGAGCAATTCAATAGCAGCAGTTCAATCATCCACAGCTGCAGATCGATCAATGGATGGAGTCTTTTGGAGGAGTTAATCAGCCTAATCTCACCCTACTGTCGCAGCTGCAACCTCACCCTACGCTAATCAGAGCAGAGTGACGGGCGGCGCTATGTGACTCCAGCTTAAATAGAGGCTGGGTCACATGGTGCTCTGGCCAATCACAGCCATGCCAATAGTAGGCATGGCTGTGACGGCCTCTGTGGGCAAGCAGTATGACGCTTGTTGATTGGCTGCTTTGCAGCCTTTCAAAAAGCGCCAAGAAAGCGACGAACACCGAACCCGAACCCGGACTTTTACGAAAATGTCCGGGTTCGGGTCCGTGTCACGGACACCCCAAAATTCGGTACGAACCCGAACTATACAGTTCGGGTTCGCTCATCCCTAGTTATTTGTGCTACAATCTGTGAAGTTTCCCTCACGCACGCCGGGGCTAAAAAAAGTGGTTGTGGTGTGGGCAGGGAAGACCCTTCTCCTTCATCATTCTCTGCACCGAAGTTATGGAGAGGCTGGCACCTGTACATAACTTTGGCGGACCCACTGCCAGCGCAGGGGCTTTTTAAGATCGGCATGTAAAACGCTGATCTTAATAAATGACCACCTATGTGTTTTGGTTTAAAGTCATAAACTGTTTCCCTATACATTAAAAAAAAAAGCTGGTGTTTCACATGCAATTAAAAGGACATTGAGCTTTAAATTAATAGACCTAAAGGGGTTGTCCGGGTTCAGAGCTGAACCTGGACATATCTCCTTTTTCAGCCCTCTGGCCCATCTAACATGAGTGCGGTATGCCAGACCTTGCAGGGGAATTATGTGTGAGGTCACGGTGTGAGCAATAGGTGGGCCGAGGTAAATACAGTTCTGGTTACTCATTGTTATGTCGTCCCTGGGCAGGCTCGCATAAGTGATAAGGAGAACGGCACAAGGATTCTCTGGTGTAAGGGACACGGGCCAGATGGTGGTTTGAGGTGCCCTTGGTGGTCTGTATTAATGTGCCTATGGCAAGGTCCCTTGTTATGCCATGCCTGCCAGCACTGAGTCCAGGCATCGTACTGTGTTAGAGCTGTGATCTAGGACCTTAGATGACATCATCACCATGTGACCAGTAACCTAGCAATATTACTGGTCACATGGCTATGAGGTCATCACAGGTCCTACCAGGAGTGTTGCAGGAGAAGTTTGCCTTAACTGCGGAGCTTTTTTTTACTGTGTGGGGCCTGTATACTGTGGGGGCCTGTATACTGTGGGGGCCTGTATACTTTGGGGAGCCTGTATACTGTGGGGTGGCTGTATACTGTGGGGGGTATACTGTGGGGGGCCTGTATACTGTGGGGGGGCTGTTTACTGTGGAGGGGCTGTAAACTGTGGGGGGCCTGTATACTGTGGGGAGCCTGTATACTGTGTGGGGGGCTGTATACTGTGGGGGGGGCTGTATACTGTGGGAGGGGGTGTGGGGGGCTGTATACTGTGTGGGGGTCTGTATACTGTGTGGGGGCCTGTATAGTGTGGGGGGGCTGTATACTGTGTGTGGGGCCTGTATAGTGTGGGGGGCCATATACTGTGGGGGCTGTATACTGTGTGGGGGCTGTATACCGTGTGGGGGGCTGTATACTGTGTGGGGGCTTTATACTGTGTGGGGGTCTGTATACTGTGTGGGGGGCCTGTATAGTGTGGGGGGCCATATACTGTGGGGGCTGTATACTGTGTGAGGGCTGTATACTGTGTGGGGGCCTGTATAGTGTGGGGGGCCTGTATAGTATGGGGGGCTGTATACTGTATACTGTGGGTGCTGTATATTGTGGAGTGCTATATTGCTGTATTGTGTATAGTTTGGGGTGCTGTATACGGTGAGGTGCTATACTGCTCTACTGTATACTGTGAGGTGTTGTATACTGTGGGGTGCTGTATACTGTGGGCTGCTATACTGCTCTACTATATACTGTGGGGTACTGTATAGTGTCGGGTGCTATACTGCATGCTGTGTGGTGCTGTATACTATGGGGTGCTATGCTGCATACTGTGGGGTGCTGGGGTGCACTGTAACACTAGGCTGAGCCGAGCCCTGGTCTCCTTCCTGCAGAGCGGTGCCCACTTCCAGCCTGAGCCCAGAGCACTGCAACTCTAGTCTCAACAGGAAGTTATCTGGAAACCAGACTGCACTGGCTAGGCCTGAGCTGAACTAAATATATGGGAGGTATTATCTCCCCCTAGTGGTAAGCTCAGTGTAAATACATTCTAATGCACCTGTTAGCAGGGATTATGCATAAAGACACATTGCAGCATAAGACAAGCTATGTAAGGCATAAAAAGCACAATACAACAACTTTGCAGAATCCACAAGGGTAGTGGGACGCTGCATGAGCATCGGAGAATTTCATGCTCTCTCTTGCCCTGCACTGTATCGCTGAGGGCAAGAGCTTTTTTGTTTATATTTTCAAACTGCTAGGCGGAGGCTTCCACCTAGCACTGTTGCCAGTGACGTCACCAGCACTGATGAGGGGGCTTTAGCGCTGCCCTAGCCATTTTACATGCTAGGGCAGCGCTAAAGCCCACCCATCAGAGCCAGTGACATCACCAGTAGGGATGGGTGAATCGACTTTGGATAAAACATCCAAAGTCAATTTGCATAAAACTTAGAATACTGTATGGAGTAGGTACCACTTGGATCCAAAACTGAGTTCGGTAAAAGGTTTCTAACAGTAGAAATTCATTTTTGAAGTTATCACCGCAAGTCTCGCGAGTAATAACTTCGGCTCATAGGAGCCAATACATTCTGATACTGTACGGAGAGCCAGCTCCGTACAGTATTCTAATGAAATTTTATGCAAATCGACTTTGGATGTTTCATCCAAAGTCAATTCGCTCATCCCTAGTCACCAGGCTCATTGCTAGGTGGAAGCCTTTGCCTAGCTAAACCTATGGCGAGGCCGGTACAGATCTCCATAAAAAGCCTTTGCCCTGTGCTATTCAGCGTAGGGCAAAGGAGAGCATCGGAGCATCAAATGCTCCAATGTTCCTATCAGGGGAGTGGTGCCTGGTTGAAAATAGGGGTATGTCCAGGTTCAGCTCTGAACCTGGACAACCCCTTTAAATATGGATGTAAAAGGAAGATTTATTGTGCTTGTGTGCAACATTAACAATCAGATTAGTAAATAAAATGAGAATGCTTGGTCTGGTTGAAAATGTGTGTACCACAGTTATAAGTATCGGGTCCTATTTTTTATTAACGATCTTGTAGAAGGCTAGCACAGTAAAACATACATTTTTGCAGATGACACTAAACTTTGCAAAGTATTTAAGCGAACTTTCACATTTGTGTTAGAGGATTCCGGCAGGCAACAGAAATCCGGAAATCCGTATGCAAATGAATTGCATTTGTTTCTGGATCCGGATACGGATCTGGCTGACAATTGCAGGGAAATACTGGATCCGTCTCTCCGGTGTCATACGGAAAATGGATCCGTTATTTTTTTTTTTCACATTTTTAAAGGTCTGCGCATGCACCTGGTACCGGATCTGGCAATAATACATTTCAATGGAAATTAATGCCGGATCCAGCATTCCAGCAAGTGTTCTGGAATTTTGGCCGGAGAAAGTACCGCAGCATGCTACGGTATTTTCTCCGGCCAAATACCGTAAGAGTGACTGAACTAAAGACATCCTGATGCATACAGAACAGAATGCTTTCTATTCAGATTGCATTAGGATAAAACTGAAGCGTTTTTTTTTCCGGTATTGAGACCCTGTGACGAAACTCAATACCTGAAAACTTTAACGCTAGTTTGAAAGTGCCCTAACACGGAAGAGGACAGTATACTGCTACAGAAGGATCAGGATAGATTGGAGGCTTTGGCAGATAAGTGGCAGATGAGGTTTAACACTGACAAATGTAAGGTTATGCACATAGGATGGAATAATGGAAGTCACCCGTACATACTAAATGGTAAAACACTGGTTAACACTGACATGGAAAAGGACTTCGGAATTTTAGTGGACAGCACACTGAACTGTAGAAACCAGTGTTAGGCTGCTGCTGCAGAGGCCAATAAGATTATGGGGTGCATAAAAAGGGGCATAGATGCCCGTGATGAGAACATGGTCCTGCCACTTTACAAATCACTAGTCAGACCACAAATGGAGTACTGTGTACAGTTCTGGGCTCCTGTGAACAAGGCAGACATAGCAGAGCTGGAGAGGGTCCAGAGGAGGGCAAATAAAGTAATAACTGGAATGGGGCAACTACAGTACCCTGAAAGATTATCAAAATTAGGGTTATTCAGTTTAGAAAAAAAGAAGACTGAGGGGAGATCTAATAACTATGTATCAATATACCAGGGGTCAGTACAGAGATCTATCCAATCATCTATTTATTCCTATGACTATGACTGTGACGAGAGGACATACTCTTCGTCTGGAGGAAATAAGGTTTGTACACAAACATAGAAGAGGATTCTTTACGGTAAGAGCAGTGAGACTATGGAACTCTCGCCAAAAGAGGTGGTGATGGTGAACTCACTAAAAGAGTTCAAGAGGGGCCTGGATGAATTTCTGGAGAGTAATAATATTATAGGTTATAGTTATTAGATTTCTAGAGAAGGGTCATTGATCCAGCGAGTTATTCTGATTCATAAAAAAACTGAAATTCCAGCTCACCGAACAAATCATCCAAGTATATCAAATCCAAGGAAGATACAGGCGGCACTCCGCTATCAGTGATGCGGTGCGCGTGTCCAGTGAAGGTCCGCAGATACTTGTATAGAAAGGACCGGCACTCGCTCTGGTTGTAATTTTCAAGTGATTTTAATGGTCACATACATGTGGTAAGTGACGCGTTTCGGCTACTATGAGCCTTTGTCAAACATGATAAGTACAAGTAACAGACAAATTTAAATAGCCCACGATGGAGCCGGAAGTGACGTTGGTTACCATAGCAACGTTGTAAACAAAGGGCACAACAATGCAAAAATAACAGATTAGCAAGAGAATGTCATTAGTTAACAGGGCACCATGCTTTACAGTGCTATATTCTGCTGAACATTGTTATAATGGTATATACTGCTCAATGCTGAATGCTACATACTGTAACAAACTTGCAGGAAAATGTCATTAATTCACAGTGCACCATGCTTTACAGTGCTACATTATGCTTGGTATTATTATAATGATACAAAATACTAAATGCAAAATGCTTGTGTTACGTGGTGAACTTACGCCCTGATTTGGCACTAAATGACACTGGTTTTGGAATGCATCAAGTTCTCTGTGGAAGAAAGAAAGAGGGAACATATTGAAAGGGTCACTACAGACTATACCTTAAAGGAAACTATTCAGATCATAATCACGATTTAACCCCTTAGGTTCTAGGGTTTGCAAGCAATGAATCCAGTAGGCTTCTCATTTTTTGAGCATTTGAAACCTGTCTCCTCCTCTCCTGGGTAGTGATACGTGCTCTATTATCTGGAAGCGTAACTGGGAGATGGCATGCCGGTGTTTCTCGAAATGATATGGGATGGGAAGTAGTACATTTTTCTTTCTAATTGTAGATTTGTGCTTACAGAAATGACCTTTCATCCTCATGGAGGTCTCACCGACATACACAAGTCCACAGGGACACTTCAAGAGATAAACCACGAAGTTACTGTTGCAGGTAAAGAAGCCATTTATTTTGAATTTTTCCCCTGTGTATGGGTGAGTGAAACATTCTCCTTTGATGGCACTAGAGCAATGTATGCATTGAAGGCATGGATATGTCCCATTTTTAGGTGTGGAGAGGGTGGCCTGACGAAGATTTACTCTGTCACTGCCTACATCAGCTCTAATCAGGATGTCATTAATATTTTTGGACCGTTTATAGCACAACATAGGAGGGGACTGGAATTCTGCAACATTAGGATAGGCTCTGCTGATGATGTTCCAATGTTTACTGAGGATGGTCCTACATTTATTGACCCAAGGGTGATATTTCACAACAAAAGGAACTCGTGGTTGTTTATCTCTAGTGGTGATGGTTTCACTAGGTTGTTTTGCCCGTTGTGAATTTAATAGGTCATTTGGGTAACCTCTGTTGCGGAACTTGCCTAGCATTTCTTCCTCTCGTATTGTTCTCATGTCAGTGTCAGATATAGAGTTGAGCGAACACCTGGATGTTCGGGTTCGAGAAGTTCGGCCGAACATCCCGGAAATGTTCGGGTTCGGGATCCGAACCCGATCCGAACTTCGTCCCGAACCCGAACCCCATTGAAGTCAATGGGGACCCGAACTTTTCGGCACTAAAAAGGCTGTAAAACAGCCCAGGAAAGAGCTAGAGGGCTGCAAAAGGCAGCAACATGTAGGTAAATCCCCTGCAAACAAATGTGGATAGGGAAATGAATTAAAATAAAAATTAAATAAATAAAAATTAACCAAAATCAATTGGAGAGAGGTTCCATAGCAGAGAATCTGGCTTCCCGTCACCCACCACTGGAACAGTCCATTCTCAGATATTTAGGCCCCGGCACCCAGGCAGAGGAGAGAGGTCCCGTAACAGAGAATCTGTCTTCATGTCAGCAGAGAATTAGTCTGCATGTCATAGCAGAGAATGAGGCTTCACGTCAGCCACCACTGCAACAGTCCATTGGCATATATTTAGGCCCAGCACCCAGGCAGAGGAGGGAGGTCCCGTAACAGAGAATCTGTCTTCATGTCAGCAGAGAATTAGTCTGCATGTCATAGCAGAGAATGAGGCTTCACGTCAGCCACCACTGCAACAGTCCATTGGCATATATTTAGGCCCAGCACCCAGGCAGAGGAGGGAGGTCCCGTAACAGAGAATCTGTCTTCATGTCAGCAGAGAATTAGTCTGCATGTCATAGCAGAGAATGAGGCTTCACGTCAGCCACCACTGGAACAGTCCATTCTCAGATATTTAGGCCCCGGCACCCAGGCAGAGGAGAGAGGTCCCGTAACAGAGAATCTGTCTTCATGTCAGCAGAGAATTAGTCTGCATGTCATAGCAGAGAATGAGGCTTCACGTCAGCCACCACTGCAACAGTCCATTGGCATATATTTAGGCCCAGCACCCAGGCAGAGGAGAGAGGTCCCGTAACAGACAATCTGGCTTCATGTCAGCAGAGAATCAGTCTTCATATCATAGCAGAGAATCAGGCTTCACGTCACCCACCACTGTAAGAGTCAATTTTCATAAATTTAGGCCCAGAACCCAGGCAGAGGAGAAAGGTCCCGTAACAGACAATCTGGCTTCATGTCAGCAGAGAATCAGTCTTCATATCATAGCAGAGAATCAGGCTTCACGTCACCCACCACTGTAAGAGTCAATTTTCATAAATTTAGGCCCAGAACCCAGGCAGAGGAGAAAGGTCCCGTAACAGACAATCTGGCTTCATGTCAGCAGAGAATCAGTCTTCATATCATAGCAGAGAATCAGGCTTCACGTCACCCACCACTGTAAGAGTCAATTTTCATAAATTTAGGCCCAGAACCCAGGCAGAGGAGAAAGGTCCCGTAACAGACAATCTGGCTTCATGTCAGCAGAGAATCAGTCTTCATATCATAGCAGAGAATCAGGCTTCACGTCACCCACCACTGTAAGAGTCAATTTTCATAAATTTAGGCCCAGAACCCAGGCAGAGGAGAAAGGTCCCGTAACAGACAATCTGGCTTCATGTCAGCAGAGAATCAGTCTTCATATCATAGCAGAGAATCAGGCTTCACGTCACCCACCACTGTAAGAGTCAATTTTCATAAATTTAGGCCCAGAACCCAGGCAGAGGAGAAAGGTCCTGTAACAGACAATCTGGCTTCATGTCAGCAGAGAATCAGTCTTCATATCATAGCAGAGAATCAGGCTTCACGTCACCCACCACTGTAAGAGTCAATTTTCATAAATTTAGGCCCAGAACCCAGGCAGAGGAGAAAGGTCCCGTAACAGACAATCTGGCTTCATGTCAGCAGAGAATCAGTCTTCATATCATAGCAGAGAATCAGGCTTCACGTCACCCACCACTGTAAGAGTCAATTTTCATAAATTTAGGCCCAGAACCCAGGTAGAGGAGAAAGGTCCCGTAACAGACAATCTGGCTTCATGACAGCAGAGAATCAGTCTGCATGTCATAGCAGAGAATCAGGCTTCACGTCAGCCACCACTGCAACAGTCCATTGTCATAAATTTAGGCCCAGCACCCAGGCAGAGGAGAGAGGTCCCGTAACAGACAATCTGGCTTCATGTCAGCAGAGAATTAGTCTGCATGTCATAGCAGAGAATCAGGCTTCATGTCAGCCACCACTGCAACAGTCCATTGGCATATATTTAGGCCTAGCACACAGGCAGAGGAGAGGTTCATTCAACTTTGGGTAGCATCGCAATATAATGGTAAAATGAAAATAAAAATAGGATTGAATGAGGAAGTGCCCTGGAGTCCAATAATATATGGTTATGGGGAGGTAGTTAATGTCTAATCTGGACAAGGGACGGACAGGTCCTGTGGGATCCATGCCTGGTTCATTTTTATGAACGTCAGCTTGTCCACATTGGCTGTAGACAGGCGGCTGCGTTTGTCTGTAATGACGCCCCCTGCCGTGCTGAATACACGTTCAGACAAAACGCTGGCTGCCGGGCAGGCCAGCACCTCCAAGGCATAAAAGGCTAGCTCTGGCCACGTGGACAATTTAGAGACCCAGAAGTTGAATGGGGCCGAACCATCAGTCAGTACGTGGAGGGGTGTGCACACGTACTGTTCCACCATGTTAGTAAAATGTTGCCTCCTGCTAACACGTTGCGTATCAGGTGGTGGTGCAGTTAGCTGTGGCGTGTTGACAAAAGTTTTCCACATCTCTGCCATGCTAACCCTGCCCTCAGAGGAGCTGGCCGTGACACAGCTGCCTTGGCGACCTCTTGCTCCTCCTCTGCCTTGGCCTTGGGCTTCCACTTGTTCCCCTGTGACATTTGGGAATGCTCTCAGTAGCGCGTCTACCAACGTGCGCTTGTACTCGCGCATCTTCCTATCACGCTCCAGTGCAGGAAGTAAGGTGGGCACATTGTCTTTGTAGCGTGGATCCAGCAGGGTGGCAACCCAGTAGTCCGCACAGGTTAAAATGTGGGCAACTCTGCTGTCGTTGCGCAGGCACTGCAGCATGTAGTCGCTCATGTGTGCCAGGCTGCCCAGGGGTAAGGACAAGCTGTCCTCTGTGGGAGGCGTATCGTCATCGTCCTGCCTTTCCCCCCAGCCACGCACCAGTGATGGACCCGAGCTGCGTTGGGTGCCACCCCGCTGTGACCATGCTTCATCCTCATCCTCCTCCACCTCCTCCTCATCCTCGTCCTCCTCGTCCTCCAGTAGTGGGCCCTGGCTGGCCACATTTGTACCTGGCCTCTGCTGTTGCAAAAAACCTCCCTCTGAGTCACTTCGAAGAGACTGGCCTGAAAGTGCTAAAAATGACCCCTCTTCCTCATCCTCCTCCTCCTCCTCCTGGGCCACCTCCTGTTCCATCATCGCCCTAAGTGTTTTCTCAAGGAGACATAGAAGTGGTATTGTAACGCTGATAACGGTGTCATCGCCACTGGCCATGTTGGTGGAGTACTCGAAACAGCGCAACAGGGCACACAGGTCTCGCATGGAGGCCCAGTCATTGGTGGTGAAGTGGTGCTGTTCTGTAGTGCGACTGACCCGTGCGTGCTGCAGCTGAAACTCCACTATGGCCTGCTGCTGCTCGCACAGTCTGTCCAGCATGTGCAAGGTGGAGTTCCACCTGGTGGGCACGTCGCATATGAGGCGGTGAGCGGGAAGGCCGAAGTTACGCTGTAGCGCAGACAGGCGAGCAGCAGCAGGATGTGAACGCCGGAAGCGCGAACAGACGGCCCGCACTTTATGCAGCAGCTCTGACATGTCGGGGTAGTTGTGAATGAACTTCTGCACCACCAAATTCAGCACATGCGCCAAGCAAGGGATGTGCGTCAAATTGGCTAGTCCCAGAGCTGCAACGAGATTTCGCCCATTATCACACACCACCAGGCCGGGCTTGAGGCTCACCGGCAGCAACCACTCGTCGGTCTGTTGTTCTATACCCCGCCACAACTCCTGTGCGGTGTGGGGCCTGTCCCCCAAACATATGAGTTTCAGAATGGCCTGCTGACGTTTACCCCGGGCTGTGCTGAAGTTGGTGGTGAAGGTGTGTGGCTGACTGGATGAGCAGGTGGAAGAAGAGGAGGAGGAAGCCGAGAAGGAGGAGGTGGCAACAGGAGGCAAAGAATGTTGCCCTGCGATCCTTGGCGGCGGAAGGACGTGCGCCAAACAGCTCTCCGCCTGGGGCCCAGCTGCCACTACATTTACCCAGTGTGCAGTTAGGGAGATATAGCGTCCCTGGCCGTGCTTACTGGTCCACGTATCTGTGGTTAGGTGGACCTTGCTACAGATGGCGTTGCGCAGTGCACACTTGATTTTATCGGATACTTGGTTGTGCAGGGAAGGCACGGCTCTCTTGGAGAAGTAGTGCCGGCTGGGAACAACATACTGTGGGACAGCAAGCGACATGAGCTGTTTGAAGCTGTCTGTGTCCACCAGCCTAAATGACAGCATTTCATAGGCCAGTAGTTTAGAAATGCTGGCATTCAGGGCCAGGGATCGAGGGTGGCTAGGTGGGAATTTACGCTTTCTATCAAATGTTTGTGAGATGGAGAGCTGAACGCTGGCGTGTGACATGGTTGAGACGCTTGGTGACGGAGGTGGTGGTGGTGGTGTTGGTGGTACATCCCCTGTTTGCTGGGCGGCAGGTGCCAACGTTCCTCCAGAGGCGGAGGAAGAGGCCGAGGCGGCAGCAGCAGAATAGGCCGAGGCGGCAGCAGCAGAAGAGGTAGCAGGGGGAGCCTGAGTGACTTCCTTGGTTTTAAGGTGTTTACTCCACTGCAGTTCATGCTTTGCATGCAGGTGCCTGGTCATGCAGGTTGTGCTCAGGTTCAGAACGTTAATGCCTCGCTTCAGGCTCTGATGGCACAGCGTGCAAACCACTCGGGTCTTGTCGTCAGCACATTGTTTGAAGAAGTGCCATGCCAGGGAACTCCTTGAAGCTGCCTTTGGGGTGCTCGGTCCCAGATGGCGGCGGTCAGTAGCAGGCGGAGTCTCTTGGCGGCGGGTGTTCTGCTTTTGCCCACTGCTCCCTCTTTTGCTACGCTGTTGGCTCGGTCTCACCACTGCCTCTTCCTCCGAACTGTGAAAGTCAGTGGCACGACCTTCATTCCATGTGGGGTCTAGGACCTCATCGTCCCCTGCATCGTCTTCCACCCAGTCTTGATCCCTGACCTCCTGTTCAGTCTGCACACTGCAGAAAGACGCAGCAGTTGGCACCTGTGTTTCGTCATCATCAGAGACATGCTGAGGTGGTATTCCCATGTCCTCATCATCAGGAAACATAAGTGGTTGTGCGTCAGTGCATTCTATGTCTTTCACCGCTGGGGAAGGGCTAGGTGGATGCCCTTGGGAAACCCTGCCAGCGGAGTCTTCAAACAGCATAAGAGACTGCTGCATAACTTGAGGCTGAGACAGTTTCCCTGGTATGCATGGGGGTGATGTGACAGACTGATGGGGTTGGTTTTCAGGCGCCATCTGTGCGCTTTCTGCAGAAGACTGGGTGGGAGATAATGTGAACGTGCTGGATCCACTGTCGGCCACCCAATTGACTAATGCCTGTACCTGCTCAGGCCTTACCATCCTTAGAACGGCATTGGGCCCCACCATATATCGCTGTAAATTCTGGCGGCTACTGGGACCTGAAGTAGTTGGTACACTAGGACGTGTGGATGTGGCAGAACGGCCACGTCCTCTCCCAGCACCAGAGGGTCCACTAACACCACCACGACCATGTCCACGTCCGCGTCCCTTACTAGATGTTTTTCCTCATTGTTATGGTTCACCACAACAACAAATATATTATTTGGCCCAATGTATTGTATTCAAATTCAGCGGGATATAAATTTGAGGCCTAGTATTTAGGCGCTGGGTGACCGGTATGGATTTAGTGACAGAATTAGACTTGGAAATGCACAGAAGCGTGTGTGTGTGAAGTTATTCTGAATGACCCAATGTGCACCTTGAATATTATATACCCTTTTAGGGATAGATTTCAAATAGCTCTGATATAGCAGAAACCACTAAATTATGAAATTGCTAAATTGGGAATTGTACTTCAACCCAGAACAAAAAATGTGCTTTGACGGACACTAAATATCTTGCCCAGCAACAACAGTACAACGGTGGGTAACGAGAGATTTAGAGGGAATTAAATTTGAGGCCTAGTATTTAGGCGCTGGGTCACCGGTATGGATTTAGTGACAGAATTAGACTTGGAAATACACAGTAGCGGGTGTGTGTGAAGTTATTCTGAATGACCCTATGTGCACCTTCAATATTATATACCCTTTTAGGGATAGATTTCAAATAGCTCTGATATAGCAGAAACCACTAAATTATGAAATTGCTAAATTGGGAATTGTACTTCAACCCAGAACAAAAAATGTGCTTTGACGGACACTAAATATCTTGCCCAGCAACAACAGTACAGCGGTGGGTAACGAGAGATTTAGAGGGAATTAAATTTGAGGCCTAGTATTTAGGCGCTGGGTCACCGGTATGGATTTAGTGACAGAATTAGACTTGGAAATGCACAGAAGCGTGTGTGTGAAGTTATTCTGAATGACCCAATGTGCACCTTCAATATTATATACCCTTTTTGGGATAGATTTCAAATAGCTCTGATATAGCAGGAACCACTAAATTATGAAATTGCTAAATTGGGAATTGTACTTCAACCCAGAACAAAAAATGTGCTTTGACGGGCACTAAATAACTTTCCCAGCTACAACAGGACAACGGTAACGAGAGATTTAGAGGGATTTAAATTTGAGGCCTAGTATTTAGGCGCTGGGTGACAGGTATGGGTTTAGTGACAGAATTAGACTTGGAAATACACAGTAGCGGGTGTGTGTGAAGTTATTCTGAATGACCCTATGTGCACCTTCAATATTATATACCCTTTTAGGGATAGATTTCAAATAGCTCTGATATAGCAGAAACCACTAAATTATGAAATTGCTAAATTGGGAATTGTACTTCAACCCAGAACAAAAAATGTGCTTTGACGGACACTAAATATCTTGCCCAGCAACAACAGTACAGCGGTGGGTAACGAGAGATTTAGAGGGAATTAAATTTGAGGCCTAGTATTTAGGCGCTGGGTCACCGGTATGGATTTAGTGACAGAATTAGACTTGGAAATACACAGTAGCGGGTGTGTGTGAAGTTATTCTGAATGACCCTATGTGCACCTTCAATATTATATACCCTTTTTGGGATAGATTTCAAATAGCTCTGATATAGCAGGAACCACTAAATTATGAAATTGCTAAATTGGGAATTGTACTTCAACCCAGAACAAAAAATGTGCTTTGACGGGCACTAAATAACTTTCCCAGCTACAACAGGACAACGGTAACGAGAGATTTAGAGGGATTTAAATTTGAGGCCTAGTATTTAGGCGCTGGGTGACAGGTATGGGTTTAGTGACAGAATTAGACTTGGAAATACACAGTAGCGGGTGTGTGTGAAGTTATTCTGAATGACCCTATGTGCACCTTCAATATTATATACCCTTTTTGGGATAGATTTCAAATAGCTCTGATATAGCAGAAACCACTAAATTATGAAATTGCTAAATTGGGAATTGTACTTCAACCCAGAACAAAAAATGTGCTTTGACGGACACTAAATATCTTGCCCAGCAACAACAGTACAGCGGTGGGTAACGAGAGATTTAGAGGGAATTAAATTTGAGGCCTAGTATTTAGGCGCTGGGTCACCGGTATGGATTTAGTGACAGAATTAGACTTGGAAATACACAGTAGCGGGTGTGTGTGAAGTTATTCTGAATGACCCTATGTGCACCTTCAATATTATATACCCTTTTTGGGATAGATTTCAAATAGCTCTGATATAGCAGGAACCACTAAATTATGAAATTGCTAAATTGGGAATTGTACTTCAACCCAGAACAAAAAATGTGCTTTGACGGGCACTAAATAACTTTCCCAGCTACAACAGGACAACGGTAACGAGAGATTTAGAGGGATTTAAATTTGAGGCCTAGTATTTAGGCGCTGGGTGACAGGTATGGGTTTAGTGACAGAATTAGACTTGGAAATACACAGTAGCGGGTGTGTGTGAAGTTATTCTGAATGACCCTATGTGCACCTTCAATATTATATACCCTTTTTGGGATAGATTTCAAATAGCTCTGATATAGCAGAAACCACTAAATTATGAAATTGCTAAATTGGGAATTGTACTTCAACCCAGAACAAAAAATGTGCTTTGACGGACACTAAATATCTTGCCCAGCAACAACAGTACACCGGTGGGTAACGAGAGATTTAGAGGGAATTAAATTTGAGGCCTAGTATTTAGGCGCTGGGTCACCGGTATGGATTTAGTGACAGAATTAGACTTGGAAATACACAGTAGCGGGTGTGTGTGAAGTTATTCTGAATGACCCTATGTGCACCTTCAATATTATATACCCTTTTTGGGATAGATTTCAAATAGCTCTGATATAGCAGGAACCACTAAATTATGAAATTGCTAAATTGGGAATTGTACTTCAACCCAGAACAAAAAATGTGCTTTGACGGGCACTAAATAACTTTCCCAGCTACAACAGGACAACGGTAACGAGAGATTTAGAGGGATTTAAATTTGAGGCCTAGTATTTAGGCGCTGGGTGACAGGTATGGGTTTAGTGACAGAATTAGACTTGGAAATACACAGTAGCGGGTGTGTGTGAAGTTATTCTGAATGACCCTATGTGCACCTTCAATATTATATACCCTTTTTGGGATAGATTTCAAATAGCTCTGATATAGCAGAAACCACTAAATTATGAAATTGCTAAATTGGGAATTGTACTTCAACCCAGAACAAAAAATGTGCTTTGACGGACACTAAATATCTTGCCCAGCAACAACAGTACAGCGGTGGGTAACGAGAGATTTAGAGGGAATTAAATTTGAGGCCTAGTATTTAGGCGCTGGGTCACCGGTATGGATTTAGTGACAGAATTAGACTTGGAAATACACAGTAGCGGGTGTGTGTGAAGTTACTCTGAATGACCCTATGTGCACCTTCAATATTATATACCCTTTTTGGGATAGATTTCAAAGAGCTCTGATATAGCAGGAACCACTAAATTATGAAATTGCTAAATTGGGAATTGTATTTCAACCCAGAACAAGAAATGTGCTTGAACGGACACTAAATAACTCGCCCAGCTACAGCACTAGGGACAGATTTAGCTGGATATAAATTTGAGGCCTAGTATTTAGGCGCTGGGTGACCGGTATGGATTTAGTGACAGAATTAGACTGGGATATGGCCAAAAAATGAACAGACTATTGCTGGTTAAATGCACTTGGTGTGACAGCTTCACCCTGATGTAGGCTTTAGCCAAAAAACAACCACACCATTGAGGGTTAAATGCACTTGGTGACAGGCGCAGCTTGCCCCTGATTTTGTATATGGCCAAAAAATGAACAGACTATTGCTGGTTAAATGCACTTGGTGTGACAGCTTCACCCTGATGTAGGCTTTAGCCAAAAAACAACCACACCATTGAGGGTTAAATGCACTTGGTGACAGGCGCAGCTTGCCCCTGATTTTGTATATGGCCAAAAAATGAACAGACTATTGCTGGTTAAATGCACTTGGTGTGACAGCTTCACCCTGATGTAGGCTTTAGCCAAAAAACAACCACACCATTGAGGGTTAAATGCACTTGGTGACAGGCGCAGCTTGCCCCTGATTTTGTATATGGCCAAAAAATGAACAGACTATTGCTGGTTAAATGCACTTGGTGTCACAGCTTCACCCTGATGTAGGCTTTAGCCAAAAAACAACCACACCATTGAGGGTTAAATGCACTTGGTCGCAGCTTGTGCTGGCGCACCACAAGACACAAAATGGCCGCCGATCACCCCAGAAAAATGAGACTGACAAACGGTCTGTGCAGCCTAAAAACAGTGAGCAATTGAGGATCAGCAGCTCAATGATCCACAGCTGCAGATCGATCAGTTAATCAAGTCCTTTGGAGGAGTTAATCTGCCTAATCTCGCCCTACTGTCGCAGCCGCAACCTCTCCCTACGCTAATCAGAGCAGAGTGACGGGCGGCGCTATGTGACTCCAGCTTAAATAGAGGCTGGGTCACATGGTGCTCTGGCCAATCACAGCCATGCCAATAGTAGGCATGGCTGTGATGGCCTCTTGGGGCAAGTAGTATGACGCTTGTTGATTGGCTGCTTTGCAGCCTTTCA
Organism: Bufo gargarizans; assembly: GCF_014858855.1. Lineage (NCBI taxonomy): Eukaryota > Metazoa > Chordata > Amphibia > Anura > Bufonidae > Bufo > Bufo gargarizans. Next base: position 319,251,704 of record NC_058080.1, read on the forward strand.
AAAAGCGCCAAGAAAGCGTCACAAAAGCGCGAAGAAAGCGACGAACACCGAACCCGAACCCGGACTTTTACGAAAATGTCCGGGTTCGGGTCCGTGTCACGGACACCCCAAAATTCGGTACGAACCCGAACTATACAGTTCGAGTTCGCTCATCCCTAGTCAGATACTATCCTGTTCACCCTCTGAAGTTGTGAATAGGGTAGTGATTTTTTGACTGCAGGTGGATGATTACTTGTAAAATGTAACAAACTGTTACGGTCAGTGTTCTTGGTATATAGGTCTGTGTGTATCTGACCCTTCTCATCCTTTATGACCCATGTGTCTAGAAAATTAATTCTAGACACATCTGAGTGTATAGTAAATTGCAGTTCTTTCCAGATCGAGTTAATGTACTGCATGAATTGTTCGAGGGTTCGAATGTCGCCCCGCCACACGCAAAATATGTCATCGATAAATTGTTGCCAGAAAATGCAATGATCCTTGTATAAATTATTTTCATATATGTATTCTTTCTCGAACCATGACATATAACAGTTAGCGTAGGGCGGTGCGGCATTCGAACCCATCGCTGTCCCCCGCCGCTGGCGAAAAAAGGTGTCCTGAAATAGAAAGTAATTCTCGTATAATATAGTAGTGAGCAGACTCAGGAAAAAGTTCCTTTCATTATCATTGTACAGTTCTGTTCAAAATTATTCAACCCCTAATGCTGTAAAGGGTTTTAGGGAATTTAGTGTACATTTGTAATTGTGTTCAGAATGAAATCTTACAAGGACTTTTTAAAGAACCAAATGCAACTAAAATGACATCAATTGTTTTTGTAATACAGTATTAAATGTTTTTTTGTGTGATTTCTATATTGACACAATTATTCAACAACTTAAAGACTACCACTCTTAAGAACGGAGGTTCATTCAAGTGTTTTCGATCAGGTATTGAAAACACCTGTGGATGTCAAGGAGCAGCAATCAAGCATAATAAGCACCAATTAGGCAGATTTAAAAGGACTGTGATACTCAGCTCCTTCTAGACATTTACTGGTGTGTTTACAAACATGGTGAAGTCAAGAGAATGGTCCAGGAAGACAAGAGAAGAGGTGATTTATCTTCACAGGAAGGGCAATGGCTATAAGAAGATTGGAAAGATGTTAAACATACCAAGAGACACCATAGGAAGCATCATTCGCAAATTCAAGGCAAAGGGCACTGTTGAAACGCTACCTGGTCGTGGCAGAAAGAAGATGCTGACTTCGACTGCTGTGCGCTACCTGAAGCGCAAAGTGGAGGAAAGTCCCTGTGTGACTGCTGAGGAACTGAAAAAAGATTTGTCAGATGTGGGTACTGAAGTTTCAGCTCAGACAATAAGGCACACACTGCGAAATGAAGGCCTCCATGCCAGAACTCCCAGGCGCACCCCTTTGCTGTCTCCAAAGAATAAGAAGAGTCGACTGCAGTATGCCAAAAGTCATGTGGACAAACCACAAAAGTTTTGGGATAGTGTTCTGTGGACTGATGAAACAAAATTAGAACTGTTTGGGCCCATGGATCAACGCTATGTTTGGAGGAGGAAGAACAAGGCCTATAAAGAAAAGAACACCTTGCCTACTGTGAAGCATGGCGGGGGGTCAATCATGCTTTGGGGCTGTTTTGCTTCTACAGGTACAGGGAAGCTTCAGCGTGTGCAAGGTACCATGAATTCTCTTCAGTACCAGGAGATATTGGATGAAAATGTGATGCAGTCCGTCACAAACCTGAGGCTTGGGAGACGTTGGACCTTTCAACAGGACAATGATCCCAAGCATACCTCCAAGTCCACTAGAGCATGGTTGCAGATTAAAGGCTGGAACATTTTGAAGTGGCCATTGCAGTCACCAGACTTAAATCCGATTGAGAACCTCTGGTGGGACTTAAAGAAAGCAGTTGCAGCGCGCAAGCCTAAGAATGTGACTGAACTGGAGGCTTTTGCCCATGAAGAATGGGTGAAGATACCCGTAGATCGCTGCAAGACACTTGTGTCAAGCTATGCTTCACGTTTAAAAGCTGTTATAACTGGAAAAGGATGTTGTACTAAGTACTAAGATTGAATGTCACTTGGGGGTTGAATAAAACTGATAATGACGTGAGCACAGAAAATACATTTGTGGTTATTTCTGTATAAATGTTATGTTATATTTGTCTGACTTACAAGTGCCTCTTTGATTTAATTGTAAACAAGATGACTGAAATGATCAAAATCAATGTCAAACTGGCCAAAACACTCAATTTCAGTGGGGGTTGAATAATTTTGAACACAACTTGTACGTGGATGATGCCAATAGCCATTCTACTGCTCGGATGCCTTTCTGGTGTTCAATGGATGTGTATAAGCTACATACATCAAATGTAGCCAATATATCACTTTCCCTTAGCTTGAGGTCACGTATTTGTTTAAAAAAATCATTGGAATCAAGGAGATATGACTTTTGTAAGTAGAGTGAGGGCCCTTTCAAGGATAATGGCTGAGGCTGAAGGGGATGGAATCTGTGAGTGCAACAATTGGGTGTCCTGGGGGGCTTGTAAGGGATTTATGTACCTTTGGTAATGTATAAAATACAGGTGTAGTGGGGTGTTGGTGTATGATATACTCCCCCATTTTGATATCAATAGTGTTGTTTTTCACATATTCATTGGTGATTCCCTGTAATTTTGCTTTGATGGTATATACGGGGTCAGTTGTCAATGGCTGATATGTATCAATATTAGATAATTGTTGCAAAATCTCCCCCACATAATAATCCCTATCCAATACAACCAGGGCTCCCCCTTTGTCTGCAGGTTTCACAATTAAAGACTTATCCTCTAATAATTGTGCAAGAGCATCCCTTTCCAGACGTGATAGATTTTGTGACATATAATAGTCCCCTGTCCGGAAACCATGCATATTTTGAGAGATATCACGTTGTACCAAAGATATAAACGTTTCAATAGGATGGTATGTTTTCGGGGGCTGGAATTTACTTTTAGTCCTTAAACCAAACTGTTGTAGGGATAATTATAGTCTCACTGGTACATTGTGATCTTTCATCAGTTGCGAAGTGTGCTTTGAGCCGTAGGTTACGAAAAAACCTTTGGCAGTCCATTTTTAAGTTCAAATGTGTCTAAATGTCGAGTGGGGCTAAAGGATATTTTAATTTACTAACTGGTGGTCACTCAGGACCTGTTTACGTTTTTGGATCATGTACTGTCTTATAAAATTAAAACTTCACTTTTATTTGTTATTTTTAACATATACAGTACAGACCAAAAGTTTGGACACACCTTCTCATTCAAAGAGTTTTCTTTATTTTCATGACTATGAAAATTGTAGATTCACACTGAATAGCCACCTTTTGCTTTGATTACTGCTTAGCACACTCTTGGCATTCTCTTGATGAGCTTCAAGAGGTAGTCACCTGAAATGGTTTTCACTTCACAGGTGTGCCCTGTCAGGTTTAATAAGTGGGATTTCTTGCCTTATAAATGGGGTTGGGACCATCAGTTGCGTTGTGGAGAAGTCAGGTGGATACACAGCTGATAGTCCTACTGAATAGACTGTTAGAATTTGTATTATGGCAAGAAAAAAGCAGTCACCAGCCTCAGAAATTGCAGGTTAACAGCAGCTCAGATTAGAGACCAGGTCAATGCCACACAGGGTTCTAGCAGCAGACACATCTCTAGAACAACTGTTAAGAGGAGACTGTGTGAATCAGGCCTTCATGGTAGAATATCTGCTAGGAAACCACTGCTAAGGACAGGCAAAAAGCAGAAGAGACTTGTTTGGGCTAAAGAACACAAGGAATGGACATTAGACCAGTGGAAATCTGTGCTTTGGTCTGATGAGTTTAAATTTAAGATATTTGGTTCTAACCACCGTGTCTTTGTGCGACGCAGAAAAGGTGAACGGATGGACTCTACATGCCTGGTTCCCACCGTGAAGCATGGAGGAGGAGGTGTGATGGTGTGGGAGTGCTTTGCTGGTGACACTGTTGGGGATTTATTCAAAATTGAAGGCATACTGAACCAGCATGGCTACCACAGCATCTTGCAGCGGCATGCTATTCCATCCGGTTTGCGTTTAGTTGGACCATCATTTATTTTTCAACAGAGCAATGACCCCAAACACACCTCCAGCCTGTGTAAGCGCTATTTGACCATGAAGGAGAGTAATAGGGTTCTCCGCCAGATGACCTGGCCTCCACAGTCACCGGACCTGAACCCAATCGAGATGGTTTGGAGTGAGCTGGACCGTAGAGTGAAGGCAAAAGGGCCAACAAATGCTAAGCATCTCTGGGAACTCCTTCAAGACTGTTGGAAGACCATTTCAGGTGACTACCTCTTGAAGCTCATCAAGAGAATGCCAAGAGTGTGCAAAGCAGTAATCAAAGCAAAAGGTGGCTACTTTGAAGAACCTAGAATATGACATATTTTCAGTTGTTTCACACTTTTTTGTTATGTATATAATTCCACATGTGTTAATTCATTGTTTAGATGTCTTCAGTGTGAATCTACAATTTGCATAGTCATGAAAATAAAGAAAACTCTTAGAATGAGAAGGTGTGTACAAACTTTTGGTCTGTACTGTATATAATATTATTACACTTAGAACATAACTGCTAAACTATAGACATTAAAACTCTCAATGATGCGGTCTTATTCACTTTGTTCTACCTATATGCTCTGTATTTCACTGTTATAGCTGGCTTGTATCAATGGACTGAACAGCAGAGGGGTTGGAACTTGGGGGGGAGGGGAACTGGAGGGGGTGAAGGATAGGGAATTGTGACGGATAGTGAATATAAGTGAGGTCCTTTATAAATAAGTTTATAGGTGGTGTTGCTTTCACTTTCGTTTGTGATTATTACAGCACCTGCCGCTCTTATTTTTCCTCCTCCTGCTCAGCTGCTGCTCCTATTTCTCCTCTTCCCTCTCTACTGTTATATCACTTGTCCTATATTTTCTATAATTGCCGCCTGCTACATAACTGTGTCGATATGCCCATGTATTTGAGCGTGCAGCCGCTATGTCACTGCCTAAAACCTAACACCTCCTACACTCTACTCCCCGACATGTTTCGCTGTGTAACCAGTGTCTTCAGGGGATAAAGCATGTGTTACAAAAGTGGACTCAGTATTTTTGATGAAATGTTCAGGACTAAGGCTGTGTCTGTACCTGCGAGCGCGTGGTCCTCGGTGCGTCGATTCCTCCTATGATGGCGTCCTGCCCTTTTGGTGTTCTTTTTGCTTGCGTTTTCTTTCTCCCTAAAAAAGGAGGACGGCGGGCACCAGGAGTATAATCGCTTCCAGATCCAGAAGACTGGGAGTCCCACCGGCGTGTTGTATTTCTTGAGAGCGGTGTAGCCGTTCCAGATAAATCCTGCCATCTATAGACCCTCTTGGACTGGCACTCTTCAAAGTCCCTGAAGAATTTGTTGCGCTTAGTTGTTTAAATGTCCTTCCTGAGGTCATCACAGACCTTATCAACTTTAGATTTGATGGCTGTTAATTCAACAATAGACAGGGTATCCTTCAGTTGGGATTCGATGGAGGCAATCTTCTCTCTGCTTTCTGTAGTGTCCCACTAGGTAAAGGTGGGCACTACACAAAGGGGTTAATGTGTTTTTACATGTATGATTTCCCTGTGTTAACTGGGTGTCAGGCCTGTCAGGGTGCAGTTTAGCCTCCCAGGCGTTAGAGGGAGCTAGAGAGCCCTAGTTATATATAGGACGGCCCAGACAGGGGAGAGTTTGTGTATTCCAGGGGACTAGAGGAGTCACCTAGTCAGCCTGAAGCTCCTGAGGCTAAGGATAGCTCAGTTGAGATACCCCAGTAGTAGGACAGGACCTCCTGGGAGAAACCTGCAGCCACCTTTCCTATCCAGCAGACAAGATAGCTAGGAAAAGAAGGTATTGTAACCTTAAGCAAGTGCCAATACTGGAGGAAGGAATTTATATACCAAGGATTTAAGCCAGCAATTAGGCATCCGGGCCTTGGGATCCAGCCAGCTAGAATAGCTGTGGGGATAGAGCAGCATTGCACTGCAAAGCATTAACTATATACCCTCCAAGTGTCTTGCAAGATTGAAACTTGCTGTGAAGTAAACCTGCTGTGCATTTTGTACTGTAAAGGACTGCATAATATACCACTGCAACTGATTGTAAAAAGTTGGACTTTTTCACCAAGTAAAGCAACGTTTGGTTTACCAACTGTCTACTCCATTAATCCTCCTGCAAACCGGTGTGCCACCGTTACAGGCACTGGCGTCACGATTCTTAAAGGGACCTTACCTAAGGCAATCAAAACACCTACAACATCCAGGGCACCTCACATACCATCAGGCCTGGTCCCTATCTACAGAGTGTGCCCCAGAGGAACTAGTGTCTACCTCTCCTTTCACTGTTGCATGCCTGCCCAGGGTTCTCAGAAAAGTGAGTAACCCTCGATTGCCCATACCGTGACCTCACTGTCGCTAGTACCCTGCAGGTCTGGCGTGCTGCATAAATTGGCGTCACGAACAGGATCCGATCATTCCTGCGCCATTGCGGATACAAAAACTGTGTGCTGTTATTTGCCTTAAAGTGACCAAGCCCTAATTGCTTTATTGAAAATTGCTGGGCCAAAGTGAACTGTAATAATTTGCGGTGTGAAGATTATAGTGTCTGGACTGTTTGCTGCTTATTTAAGCCACCGCTTGCTGTCAGTGAATAGACAGCGATTTTGCTCACTTAACCTGAATTGGATTACAAGTGCGCCTGTGGGGGAGCAAAAAAAAAGGACTTTGGCGCGAAAAAGAACAAGGTGGAGTCATCGCCCAGCCAACAAGGAGGAAGAACGCCGCCCTGTCTGGAAGAAAAGGTGCCGCATACCTGAGTCCCGGAGCTATGAGAGACCACACCCACCTGCTGACGCTGTACACAGGACGCTCGACGCCCGTAGCCACGCATCTCGCGAGATCTGGAGCAAGCATCACCGGAGTAAGTACAGACTTTAAACTTTTGCCGGCTCTTCCGATTACCTTACCGGAACATTCCCGACCCCTGCCAGGGCACCGGAGAGGATTCCTTTAGTAACCAAAGATTTTACTTTGAAAAAGTTATTGTCACAACCAGACAGCTGAGAAGCTCTGACAGAGGCCTTTCAGAACCTCCTCCTTGAGTTCTCTTTGTTGTGCTGTTCAGTTCCTCATCTCGTTAGCCTCTCTCAGCTGTCATGGAGTTGGACTGATTGCATCCCTTTAAATTCCGCCCGATAATGCATTACTGGGCGGCTTATACTTCTTCCTGGAGTGTGTGTGCATGCTGATCTTGTTTTCCAGTCTGCTACAAAAGTTAAGTGCTGAACATTTATCTGTTATTTTCTGTTTGCTGGATCCCAGGTGACCCTGACTCCCTCCGTGTTTGGTGTAGGGAGCCGGTGGTCGTGTCCCCTCACTATTGTAGGGTGTTCAGGGGTTATATAGTCGAGGTACGTGGCTATGCAACCTTCCACCTCTGGGATCGTTGCATAGGCTGAGCAGCCAGGGAAAGTCTCAGGTCTTGTGCAGGGGTCTCCCTTTTGGTTCCTTAGCTTTGGATCCACTCAGTCATATATGCATGTTGCTTTGTCTTGTTTCCTGTACACCGTCCATGACATTATAAGCCGCCAAAACCGTCTCAAGCATGGATCCGGTTTCACTTTTGGCTGAACGCCTTCAGGGTCTTTCATTGGAGGTAGCTGATCTCCGCAGGACTTTTTCTCAGCTTCAAGTGACCGGTTCAGCTTGCGTTCATGGAGTTTGTTCTGAGCCTAAGATCTCGCTCCCGGATACGTTCTCCGGGGGTAGTGAGAATTTTGTGCGTTTTAGAGAGGCTTGCAAACTCCATTTTCGCCTTCTTCCCCATTCCTCTGGTGATGAGGAATGGAGGGTGGGGATCATTATATCGCTGCTCAGGGGTAACGCTCAGTCGTGGGCCTTTTCGCTGCCGGTGGGGGCACGGCCTCTCTGTTCAGTGGATGAATTCTTTTTAGCCCTGGGTCAGATATATGATGATCCGGATCGTATTGCTCTGGCTGAGTCTAGACTACGTCTATTATGCCAGGGTAAACAATCCGCAGAAATATACTGCTCTGAATTTCGGAGATGGGCAGTTGATACTGGTTGGAATGATGCTGCACTCCGAAGTCAATTTTGCCATGGTCTTTCAGAGGGATTGAAAGACGCATTTGCCTTTCATGAGAGGCCTATTTCTTTGGACTCTGCTATGTCTCAGGCCGTTCGTATTGACAGGCGTCTTAGAGAGAGAGGAGAGATGTCCCCTTCCTGTCATACTCAGTCCCAGGACAGTGCAGTGGTCCCATTCTGTGCGCAGGGGTTTCGGTCGCTGTCAGCCCCTTCTGAGCAGGAGCCCATGCAGCTGGGGTTGATTGCTTCTGACAATAGAAGATTCAGCTTGCATGGGAGGGTTTGTTTTTGTTGTGGAGGTATAAATCATTTGGCAAATATTTGTCCCTCTAGGAGATTCGGGCAGTTTTCTGGGAGTAATAAAGAAACAAACAGGAAAAAATCTCTTAAAAATGTTCCGTCTGTTACTATTGGCAGGGTTGAGGCGGAAATTGAAGGTTTTCCGTTTGCTTGTAGTTCCCGTTTTGTCCTGCCTGCTAGGGTGGCGCTAGAGAGCAAGAACATTTTTTGTGAGATTTTTGTGGATAGTGGAGCAGCGGTCAATCTCATTGATAATCAATTTGCGATAACTCATGGTTTCCAGGTGCGCACTTTGGGAAAGGATATTCCGGTTTTTGCTATTGATTCCGCTCCACTTTCTCAGAAATCATTAAATGGCATAGGTCACAATATCCGTTTAATTGTGAGTGATGCTCATGTTGAGGATGTGTCATGTTTCGTCCTTAGCGGTTTGCCGACCCCTCTAGTGTTGGGGCTACCCTGGCTCACTAAACATAACCCCACCATTGATTGGCAAGCGAGGCAAATAAATGGTTGGAGTGACTTTTGCAGAGAGAATTGCCTCACGACATCTGTTTCTGAGGTTGCTACTAAGACTGTACCATCTTTTCTCTCTGAATTTTCGGATGTCTTCTCTGAGAGTGGAGTTCAGGATTTGCCCCCGCACAGGGAGTACGATTGCCCTATTAATCTCATCCCAGGCGCCAAACTGCCTAAATCTCGTTTATACAATCTTTCCCAACCTGAGAGGATCGCTATGCGTGCTTATATCTCTGAGAGTCTGAGAAAAGGACACATACGACCCTCGAAGTCACCTGTTGCCGCTGGTTTTTTCTTTGTTAAGAAAAAAGATGGTTCTTTAAGACCTTGTCTGGATTTCAGGGAGCTGAACAGTATCACTATTTGTGACCCTTATCCGCTTCCTCTGATCCCGGACCTGTTTAACCAGGTTGTTGGGGCTAAAGTCTTTTCCAAATTAGATCTAAGAGGGGCATACAACCTGGTCAGGGTCAGAGAAGGAGACGAATGGAAGACGGCCTTCAATACCCCTGAGGGCCATTTTGAGAATTTGGTTATGCCTTTTGGTTTGATGAATGCCCCAGCCGTTTTTCAGCATTTCGTGAACAGCATTTTTTATCATTTGATGGGAAAATTTGTATTAGTGTATTGGGATGACATTTTGATTTTTTCTCCTGATTTCAAAACTCATAAGGAACATTTACGTCAAGTCTTGCTCATCCTGCGGGAGAATAAATTATATGCGAAACTGGAAAAATGTGTGTTTGCGGTTCCAGAAATTCAATTTCTGGGGTTTCTTCTCTCCGCTTCTGGTTTTCGCATGGACCCCGAGAAGGTCCGCGCTGTGCTTGAGTGGGAGCTTCCTGAGAATCAGAAGGCGCTGATGCGGTTTTTGGGCTTTGCCAATTATTACAGGAAGTTTATTTTGAATTATTCCGCTATTGTTAAACCACTCACTGATATGACCAGAAAGGGGGTAGATTTTTCTTCTTGGTCAGTAGAGGCGCGTAAGGCTTTTTCTAATATCAAGGAGAGTTTTGCTTCCGCTCCCATCTTGGTGCAACCTGATATTTCTTTACCCTTCATAGTCGAGGTTGATGCTTCTGAGGTGGGTGTGGGGGCGGTCTTGTCTCAGGGTTCCTCTCCTGCCAAATGGCGACCATGTGCCTTTTTCTCGAAAAAACTCTCCTCCGCAGAGAGAAATTACGATGTGGGAGATAGGGAATTGTTGGCCATCAAGTTGGCTTTTGAGGAATGGCGCCATTGGCTAGAGGGAGCCAGACACCCTATTACCGTATTTACTGACCATAAAAATCTGGCCTACTTGGAGTCAGCCAAGCGTCTGAACCCGAGACAGGCCAGATGGTCTTTGTTCTTTTCTAGGTTTAATTTTGTGGTCACGTTCCGCCCTGGAGTTAAGAATGTGAAAGCAGATGCCCTGTCACGTTGTTTTCCGGGAGGCGGGAATTTTGAAGACCCGGGTCCCATTTTGGCTGAAGGTGTGGTGGTCTCTGCTCTCTTTTCTGAATTGGAGGCAGAGGTGCAGGCAGCCCAGTCAGAGGCTCCTGATCTTTGTCCTCCTGGGAGGTTGTTTGTGCCTCTCACTTTAAGACACAAGATTTTTAAGGAACACCACGATACGGTCCTTGCTGGGCACCCGGGGGCAAGAGCCACACTGGATCTCATCGCTCGGAGATTCTGGTGGCCTGCGCTTCGTAAGTCGGTTGAAGGTTTGGTGGCAGCCTGCGAGACTTGCGCTCGTGCCAAAGTCCCTCATTCACGGCCATCAGGTCCTCTCCTTCCCTTACCCATTCCTTCCCGTCCTTGGACACATCTGTCCATGGACTTGTATACGGACCTGCCTCGTTCCTCGGGGAAGACTGTGATTCTGGTGGTGGTGGACCGTTTCAGCAAAATGGTGCATTTCATCCCTTTTCCTGGTTTGCCCAATGCTAAGACGCTGGCGCAGGCATTTATTGATCACATTGTCAAATTGCACGGTATTCCTTCAGACATAGTCTCTGATAGGGGTACGCAGTTTGTTTCCAGATTCTGGAAGGCTTTCTGTTCTCGCTTGGGGGTTCGGTTGTCATTCTCTTCTGCTTTCCACCCGCAGTCGAATGGCCAGACAGAGCGCGTCAATCAGAATCTGGAGACATATCTGCGCTGTTTTGTGGCGGAGAATCAAGAGGATTGGTGTTCTTTTTTGTCCCTTGCTGAGTTTGCTTTAAATAACCGTCGTCAGGAGTCCTCTGATAAGTCACCATTTTTTGGTGCATATGGGTTTCATCCGCAGTTTGGTACTTTCTCGGGAGAGGGGTCTTCTGGTTTACCTGATGAGGACAGATTCTCCTCGTCTTTGTCATCTATTTGGCAAAAGATTCAGGATAATCTAAAGAGCATGAGTGAGAGATATAAGCGTGTGGCAGATAAGAGACGTGTGCTTGGTCCGGACCTGAATGTTGGTGATCTGGTGTGGTTGTCTACCAAGAATATCAAATTGAAGGTTCCCTCCTGGAAGTTGGGTCCTAGGTTTATTGGGCCTTACAAAATCCTGTCTGTCATCAATCCTGTTGCCTACCGTCTTGATCTTCCTCAGACTTGGAAGATCCATAATGTTTTTCATAAGTCCTTATTGAAACCTTATGTTCAACCCATTGTACCCTCGCCTTTGCCTCCTCCTCCGATTATGGTTGATGGGAATCTTGAATTTCAGGTCTCTAGGATTGTGGATTCTCGTCTTGTCCGCGGTTCTCTTCAGTACCTTGTTCATTGGGAGGGTTATGGTCCTGAGGAGAGGATGTGGGTCCCAGTGACGGACATTAAGGCCTCTCGTCTCATCAGGGCTTTCCATAGGTCCCATCCTGAGAAGGTGGGCTCTGAGTGTCCGGAGTCCACTCGTAGAGGGAGGGGTACTGTCACAACCAGACAGCTGAGAAGCTCTGACAGGCCTTTCAGAACCTCCTCCTAGAGTTCTCTTTGTTGTGCTGTTCAGTTCCTCATCTCGTTAGCCTCTCTCAGCTGTCATGGAGTTGGACTGATTGCATCCCTTTAAATTCCGCCCCATAATGCATTACTGGGCGGCTTATACTTCTTCCTGGAGTGTGTGTGCATGCTGATCTTGTTTTCCAGTCTGCTACAAAAGTTAAGTGCTGAACATTTATCTGTTATTTTCTGTTTGCTGGATCCCAGGTGACCCTGACTCCCTCCGTGTTTGGTGTAGGGAGCCGGTGGTCGTGTCCCCTCACTATTGTAGGGTGTTCAGGGGTTATATAGTCGAGGTACGTGGCTATGCAACCTTCCACCTCTGGGATCGTTGCATAGGCTGAGCAGCCAGGGAAAGTCTCAGGTCTTGTGCAGGGGTCTTCCTTTTGGTTCCTTAGCTTTGGATCCACTCAGTCATATATGCATGTTGCTTTGTCTTGTTCCCTGTACACCGTCCGTGACAGTTATCACATTGCCGCTCCGCTACATTTAAAGGGCCATACCCACATATTAACGCCATGTCCGCACCTGAGGAAATCGGGCAGGCGGCCCAAGTCGTGCCTTCTGAAGTACCCACAGCCGACTCAAGGGCCCCTGCCGCCGCGGCACCGCCAAGCCTGATGCCGCTAACCATGCCATATTATTTTGGGGCCCCCTGGTTCCCCCATTATTCAGGGGAAGCCCACAAGTTAAAGGACTTTAGGGAGCAGATACTGGCCTTGTTCCGGCTTTATCCCATAACGGCCGAACAACAAATGGAGATCCTCCTAGCTCAGTTGGAAGGGCCCGCCCGCAGGGAAGTCATGTCATGGCCCCACTCTGAGAAGAGTAGCCTGGAACAGATTTTTGATCGCTTGGGCGCCACATTTGAGGCCAGAACGGTGTCAGAAGTCAAAATGCGTTTCTTCAGCAGAAAGCAGCGGCCTGGAGAGTCGCTCCGCGATTTTGCCCTGTCCTTGCAAGAGACACTGAGAGCTGTAGTCCAAGTGGATACCAAAGAAGCTGAGGACCAGGACCGGACTCTTAGAGAGCAGTTCATTGCGGGCATAAGTACTGAGCATTTAAAGGGCCAGCTACGGATGTTGTCAGCTCAACACCCCCACTGTACAGTTTTGGATTTTAAGGAATTGGCCATCAGTATACTAGGCCAGAACGGGAAATTGCCTATCAACTCCTAAAGAAGAAGTTGACTGAACCCCCTGTTCTGGGTTACCCAGATTATCAGAAGCCATTCCACCTCTACACAGATGCCAGTAAAAGAGGCCTGGGGGCCGTGTTGGCTCAAGTGCAAGATAACAAAGAAAGGGTAATTGCCTACGCCAGCAGATCCCTGAAGGGAGCTGAAAAGAACGACCAGAATTACAGTTCTTTCAAGCTGGAGTTTCTTGCCTTAGTGTGGGCTGTGACCGAAAAGTTTAAAGACTATCTCGCTGCCACACCATTTGTTGCCTTCACGGACAATAATCCCCTGGCGCATCTGAATACAGCTAAATTAGGGGCACTGGAGCAAAGATGGGCCTGCCGCCTTGCTAACTATGACTTCACAGTGAAATACCGGGCAGGCCGCTCCAACGATAACGCTGATGCTCTGTCGCGGCTTCCCACTACAGAGACCCCAGATGAACCAAAAGATGCCTGGGAAGAAGTGGAAATGCCAGCAGTTCTACAATAAATTTGCCCAGCAGGATAATATCCGTACTGAAGATCTCCCTGCTGCTGATCCTCCCTCATCAGATGGTCCTGAGTCCAGAGGCGATCAAGAAAGATGGATTAAGCTCCAGTCCGAAAGTAGAGTCCTCGGTGAACTGCTTGACTTCCTTACCAGTGGGAAAATCCCTGAGAGAATCCGCAGGAAGAGTGCAGACCCAGAACTAGCGAGACTGTGGAGACATCGCCACCAACTATTCCTTCAAAGAGGCCTGTTGCTCAGAAGGAGTCTGGATCCAGTGTCCTGTGATAGAGTGTACCAAATTCTCCTACCACGTCGGGATGCCAGCCTGGTGCTGGATATGTATCACAACCAGTCCGGACACTTCGGTGTGCAGAAGACTGAGGCCACTATTCGCATAAGATTCTATTGGATTGGGATGAGAGAAGATATTGAGAAATGGTGCCGAGAATGCACTGCCTGTGCTGTGGGGCGAACTGAACGCCATGACCAGAGGGCGCCTCTCCATCCTATCGTAAGTAAAACTCCTTTAGAACTTGTTGCTATTGACCATGTGAAGTTGGAGCCGAGTCACTCAGGGTATACTTATGCCATGACTATTATTGATCACTTCACCAAGTTTGTCGTAGCAGTGCCTGTGAAAGACCTGACAGCCAAGACTACAGCGGAGGCGTTCTGGAAGCATTTTCTACTGCCTTACGGCTGCCCAGAAAGGATCCTCACTGACCAAGGGTCTGCGTTTGAGTCACAGCTGTTTCATGAGATGTGCCTGCTGCATAACTGCCAGAAAGTTCGGACCACTGCCTATCATCCGCAAGGTAACGGACTCTGTGAAAAAATGAATAAGACTCTCATTGAAATGCTGAGAGCAGTACCCCCTGAGACGAGGGGTGATTGGCCTACTCTGTTGCCGCAGCTCATGTACACTTACAACAACACCATTCATTGTTCCACCGATTACACCCTGTTCTATTTGATGTTTGGCCGACAAGGGAGATTGCCTGCGGATCACTCCCTGGGTGTGCAAGTACCGGATGTGATCAACCCACTGCCAAGGACAGATTGGGTAGTGGAACACAAAAGACGTCTCCTCAATGCTAAGGAGATCGTCCAGGAACGCATGGAGAATGTTCGAGAAAGGCAACAAAAAGACTATGACCAGGCTGCCCATGCGGAACCCCTGGCTCTTGGAGACAAGGTGTGGTTGAAAAACAACCACCGGACCAGCAAGTTGGACAGCAAATGGGAAAGGATTCCCCATATTATTTCTGCCATCCCATATTTATCAAGTCTCCAGAGAAGGAAAAGGTTCCCAAATCGTTCATAGGAACCGTCTCAAGCCTTGTATAGAAGGAGAACCAGCGGCAGCGGATATGGAGCCTGAGCCTTCTGAAGCGGAGTTGCCGGCTCCACCTATGGACCCTATGCAGGCTGTGGAGAAATTAATCCATGACAAAGAGCCGCTCCACTGGTTCCTCACGCCCTGGCTGAACTTAATGGTTCCTGCTCCCGTTCCTGTTAGCCCTCAGCCTCAGAACAACTTACCCCAGAGAGCTCCTGAAGTAGCTCCAGAGGCGGTGGGCTCCTCTGACCTTCCTGAGTCCAGGCAGGAAGAACCCCTGCCAGTAAGGAGGTCCACACGTTCTACCAGGGGGCACCCACCTTTGAGGTTTGGAGACTACATTATGGGCCCAGGTAGCCCCTCACGGGAAACCCCTGTTTAACCCTTTGCAAGGTACGGACTCATGATATCCTTTGAGCCTCCCAGGACTTTTGTTTGTTTGCATTTTTATGGACTGTTTACATTTAAAGTTTTATTTTGACTATCCTGGTTTACTGATACGCTGCACCAGGTCAGCGCCCCTGTTCGCTTACATATCCTGAGAGAAGAGAACAACGCCCCTTTTCACCACTCCTTTCAGTGACACTGTTTGTCAATTTTTAAATTGTTAATGTGGTGATTGCTGTGTATGCATGTTCTTCCTTTGTCTTTCAGGCTGCCGCTTCCAGATGGGCGGACCCTCCATGTTGCGCCGAGGACGGGCAACGTTATAGCGTGGGGGTATGTAGTGTCCCACTAGGTAAAGGTGGGCACTACACAAAAGAGGTAAATGTGTTTTTACATGTATGATTTCCCTGTGTTAACTGGGTGTCAGGCCTGTCAGGGTGCAGTTTAGCCTCCCAGGTGTTAGAGAGAGCCCTAGTTATATATAGGACGGCCCAGACAGGGGAGAGTTAGTGTATTCCAGGGGACTAGAGGAGTCACCTAGTCAGCCTGAAGCTCCTGAGGCTAAGGATAGCTCAGTTGAGATACCCCAGTAGTAGGACAGGACCTCCTGGGAGAAACCTGTAGCCACCTTTCCTATCCAGCAGACAAGATAGCTAGGAAAAGAAGGTATTGTAACCTCAAGCAAGTGCCAATACTGAAGGAAGGAATTTATATACCAAGGATTTAAGCCAGCAATTAGGCATCCGGGCCTTGGGATCCAGCCAACTAGAATAGCTGTGGGGATAGAGCAGCATTGTACTGCAAAGCATTAACTGTATACCCTCCAAGTATCTTGCAAGATTGAAACCTGCTGTGAAGTAAACCTGCTGTGCATTTTGTACTGTAAAGGACTGCATAATATACCACTGCAACTGATTGTAAAAAGTTGGACTTTTTCACCAAGTAAAGCAACGTTTGGTTTACCAACTGTCTACTCCATTAATCCTCCTGCAAACCGGTGTGTCACCGTTACAGGCACTGGCGTCACGATCCTTAAAGGGACTTTACCTAAGGCAATCAAAACACCTACAACATCCAGGGCACCTCACATACCATCAGGTCTGGTCCCTATCTACAGAGTGTGCCCCAGAGGAACTAGTGTCTGCCTCTCCTTTCACTGTTGCATGCCTACCCAGGGTTCTCAGAAAAGTGAGTAACCCTTGATTTCCCATACCGTGACCTCACTGTCGCTAGTACCCTGCAGGTCTGGCGTGCTGCATTTCCACTAGAGCCTGTGTCAGATATTCAATAGTCAGGACCATCAGGTCCATAGAACATTTGTTCAGGATGTTTCGCAAACTGAGTGCAATAGTTAATATTGTCATAGAAGAATGTTGGTCTGAGGTTTACTCTGAGTCCTCGTGGGATGCGTTGAAGTCTGCAGTATTCAGCCAGCGTGGTAGTGTGCAGCTCCCAAGCTGTCTGTTTCCTTGCTTCTCCCACTCGCGTCCCTTGTACTCAGCAGATGGTACCTTCAGAAAATCCGCATTCGCGGTGATGCCAGACACTATTTCTCGTGCCCGTTCTTCAGTGTATGCGAAATTAGTAGAAATCATTGGGTTGAAATTGCAGGTGCTCGCGCTGTAAGAAGCAAACAGATCCAAGGAAGATACAGGCGGCACTCCGCTATCAGTGATGCGGTGCGCGTGTCCAGTGAAGGTCCGCAGATACTTGTATAGAAAGGACCGGCACTCGCTCTGGTTGTAATTTTCAAGTGATTTTAATGGTCACATACATGTGGTAAGTGACGCGTTTCTGCTACTATGAGCCTTTGTCAGACATGATAAGTACAAGTAACAGACAAATTTAAATAGCCCGCGATGGAGCCGGAAGTGACGTTGGATACCATAGAAACATCGTAAACAAAGGGCACAACAATGCGAAAATAACAGATTAGCAAGAGAATGTAATTAGTTAACAGGGCACCATGCTTTACATTGCTATATTCTGCTGAACATTGTTATAATGGTATATACTGCTCAATGCCTACTGGATTCATCGCTTGAAAACCCTAAAACCTAAGGGGTTAAATCGTGATTATGATCTGAATAGTTTCCTTTAAGGTATAGTCTGTAGTGACCCTTTCAACATGTTCCCTCTTTCTTTCTTCCACAGAGAACTTGATGCATTCCAAAACCAGTGTCATTTAGTGCCTGATCAGGGCGTAAGTTCACCATCTAGCATATAGCATTTTGCATTTAGTATTTTGTACCATTATAATAATACTTAGTATAATGTAGCACTATAAAGTATGGTGCCCTGTGAATTAATGACATTTTCCTGCAAGTTTGTGATATGGTTCTGGATCTGACTCCAATAGTCAGTGATGTATTGTTGATGTATTGCTCCGAATGATATAAAATAATTGGCATACGTACGCCTTGAAAGAGAGATCACACACAGACTGTCACAGAGAAGTCAGTCAATGCAAGATGCTGCGTTTATTGAGATTACATGATATTTTATAGCAAAAAAGAGGAACTTTATGACTCGGCTAATTTTGATGATCTAATTGTCACATTACTAAGTCCCATGACAAGGTATCACATTATCACTCCATACTTTAGCAATGTCAGCACTATGTCAGCAATTTCAATATCATAAAGTGTTTAGTAAGGGATTATTAAGGGAGCTGGCTGCTACTTCAGGGGCCATCTTGTTTGTTAAGCAAACTGTTAGATATAATACAAGCAAGTATACATTTGATACTAGATATATAGATATATGATTCCACAACAGTCCCCCCTTGTAGACTTGATTGTAGACTTGATTGTAGACTTTCCCTAAACCTAGCGAATCCCCTGGCATACCATTCGTATCCTCTTCACCCACAGTGGCGACAACTTATCCCTTGTGAATAAGTTCCCGATTGAGCGGACTTCTGGTAATACCCTGGGATTCATTTGTCCCTAATTCTCATCATCTCTTGGATCTTCAGGTCTGGGTGGAGGAGCTTCATCCGCGGGAGTTGGAGAAGGCGGGGGTGTCGGGAATGTAGGGGGTGTCGGGAATGCAGGGACGACATCCACATCTATTGCGGTGCTAGCCATTTGTTCATAGAGAAGTAGTATGGCTTCTTCAGCAGGCTTCTTTCTGTTGGTGATACGGTTAATGCAGGAAACAACAAATTTGATAAATATGTAGATTACCATCAATATTAGGGCTATCTGTAATATTCCCTGAATTATTCCCATCGTCCATCCACTAATTCCCTTGAACCAGTTACTGGGATTAAGGAATGAGAAAGTGTCAGACCACCATGTTGACTTATCTGCACTGTGAGACTCTAGCCATTCATCACGTATCTCACTCATCTTTTCCAAACCAGCTTTTACTTGTAGATTACCTTGTGGATCGATATAATGGCAGCATGCAGTACCTACTACCTGACACATACCTCCATCCTTTGCAGTCAAGTAGTCTAATACTAAAGTGTGTTGATTAGTGACTATGATGAGCTGATTCTGGACAACATTAGATGTATTCATCAGTTTCATAATTTCCCAAATCTGATCATCCAAGTAGTCGGTAGCCATTACTAGCTTGTCATATGTTTGTGTAAGCATAGGATAGATTAATAGAGTACTAAAGAACTTGTTGGCACCACTCATTTCCACAAGATGGGGTTTTCCATTTGGTCTAGGAATGTTATCTGCGGCTCTTTTATATAAGGTGTGTTTGGGGATAGCATTGACATTTAATTTTCCATGAGGCAGTGTAAAAGTGGCTGGTGTGAGCCTAGCAATTGTACATAAACCTTTGAAATCCGAAGGGAGCCATTTATATGCCCTGTGTCCACATACTAGGTATATATTTTTTGGGACCGAAACCACTGTGCTATTGAACAAACGAGTGATTAAGTGGGCTAGTTTGATACCTTCTGCCAGTTTTTGACCCTTTTCTTGACCCTCTGTGGTTTCACTAGTCATCCCTATTGTCAAGTCCTTTACACTGCGCCGGGCGCAGGCCAGATCATCACTTGCTTCAGCATATATACCAATGCACTGTACTGGACTGTCTGGGTTGGAATCATTACAGCCTGATCTGTTATGGGAACTGAAAACCATACCATGGGTTTGTACCTGTAGGCAGTAACAGTGGGTCCAATTTGGGAAGCAGGATACATTGCTCCACATATAGTCATTCCAGGGCATATTGCTATTCTGAGCTGAGGGTCCTGTTCTGTTTATCATTAGCCATGGGGACCCATCCCATGCTACTACTATTAGGGAAGCTTTTCTGTTGCCATTTTTGGTATTAACCTCTTTTATGCTAGAAAGGAAAACAGCTGATCCTGCCAAATCTTTTATCTCTTGGAAGGTTAGGGGCACAGCTAAATAAGGCATAGCTCTAGCATTTACTGGGCCATGTGTACATATCCAACAATCTTTTAGTGAAGAGGTGGTGGTGTCAGAATCACCTTCCTTCAGACTTTTATACAACACTTGATGATGTTTGACAAACTTATTGTCCCACCCGTCATCATCCATTTCCGCCGGGGGAGGAATGTATGCACTGGTGAGTGTCATCAGTGCTAGCAGATAAAAGAAAATCATTTTGTTATTTCTGAATCTGGCGGGTTCTTTATCCTTTTGCAGTGAGAGGCGTGGATCCAGGTGGATCTCCCTTCGAGCTTTACAGAAGTTGGAGTGGTCAGTAGTACTTGGTAAGGCCCCTCGAAGCGTGGTTCTAGGGTACTTCTGACGTGTTTCTTGACCACTACCCACTCTCCTGGTTTCAGAGTGTGGCTGCCTTCTAGGGAGTCAGGATCTGGAATGGAAGAAAAGACTTGTACATGGATGTTAGACAACTGTTTGCTCAAAGCTATCACATACTTTGCAACAGATTCATAATGCATTTGCAACTGTTGAGGGAAGTACAGCCCCATCCGGGGTCCCGATCCAAACAATATCTCATGTGGAGTCAGCTTATGGGGAGGTTTGG
The DNA here is from genome assembly GCF_014858855.1 of Bufo gargarizans. Taxonomy (NCBI): domain Eukaryota; kingdom Metazoa; phylum Chordata; class Amphibia; order Anura; family Bufonidae; genus Bufo; species Bufo gargarizans. The sequence continues at coordinate 319,272,039 of NC_058080.1, forward strand.
GAGTGTGTCTGACTGCAAAGAGTGCTATTGGTAAACACTGAACCCAATTGAGCCCTGTTTCCCTAGTCATTTTCAGCATTTTTGACTTTAATACCCCATTCAGTCTCTCGACTTTGCCGCTACTTTGGGGTCTGTAAGGGGTGTGGAATGCCAGGTGTGACCCTACCATCTTCCAGACCTCTTGGGTTAGGTTAGCAGTGAATGCTGGGCCCTGATCACTCTCAATGACCTCAGGTACCCCGTACCTACAGACAGTTTCCTGTATCAATTTTTTAGCAGTAGTTGTTGCTGTCTGATTCCTGACGGGGTAGGCTTCTGGCCACCCAGAGAACATGTCTACCACTACTAACACGTATTGAAACCCTTGGCACATTGGCATCTGGATATGATCAATCTGGATCCTCTGGAAGGGGTATAAGGCTTTTGGGAGACATTTTTTTGGGCGTGGGCTCAGTCCTACCTGGATTGCATTGGGCACAGATTAAACATGACTGGACATATTTCACTAGTACAGGAGTGATTCCTGGGGCTACCCATATTTTATCGATGAGCTCTTTCATTATCGTCTTAGATTGATGAGTGGGCCCATGGGCCACAGAGGCTATTACAGGATAGAGTGCTCTAGGCAAGCACACTTTCTTCCCTTGTGTCCAAAGTCCGGATTCTTTTTCCAGGGCTGACTCCTTTAACCAGGTTTCCTTTTCTGAGCGGGTGGCTTGCTTCTGCATCTGTTTCAGTAGATCCCATGATATTTCTTGTTGCTTGACATTCGGTTGTGCTAACATGATTTTATCTGGCTGTGCTCTTTCCTCTTCCATTGCTGCCTGTTTGGCTGCTTGGTCCGCCAATGCATTTCCTTTGGCTTCTGGTGTGTCAGCACGGGTATGTGCCTTTACTTTGATTACTGCTACTTTGGTGGGCAGGAGTACTGCAGTCATCAAAGCCTCCACTGCTAAAGCATGTTTAATTGGGGTTCCTGCTGCTGTAATGTAATCTCTGGCCTTCCATATTATTCCGAAATCATGAACTACTCCAAAAGCATATCTGGAGTCTGTGTAGATGTTAGCAGTGGAGTCTTTTGCTATGAGGCAGGCCTCAGTAAGGGCTATGAGTTCAGCCTCTTGTGCTGACTGGTCTGGGCGCAATTGCCTTGCACACAGTACTTCATACTCACTAGTAACTGCCATGCCTGTATGGAATTTCCCTTTGTCATCGGCATACCTTGAACCGTCTACAAAGAGTGTCCAGTGTGGGTTTTGCAAAGGAGTATCCTGTATTGATGGTGGAGTTCCTACTTCAGCTTCCATCATTGTAATGCAATCATGTTCTTGTTCTTTGTAAAGAGAGTCGGTTGAGGCCCATAGTTCTTCTTCCTGAAGATCTTCTTCAGCACGTAGATCAATAAAATCTGCAGAATCTCCATCTGCAGTACACTCCCCCCTTGGGAGAGGAAGGAGTGCAGCAGGATTGAGGATGTGGCATCTCTGGATGGTGACATTATCTGGCAGAAGCAGGCTACACTGGAGCCTGAGGTGGCGTTGTGCAGTGAGGTGTTTAGGTTGTGTTTGTTGCAGGATAGCTGAGATGTCATGGGGAGCCATGATGGTGAGTGGGTGTCCCAGGACGATGTCAGCTGTAGCGTTCAGGAGAGAACTAGCAGCATGAACGGCCCTGACACAGGAAGGGGTGGCTCTGGCTACAGGGTCTAGACGTTTTGAGAAGTAGCCTAGAGGTCTACTACGACCCCCATGGCTCTGGGTGAGAACTCCAGTGGCATGACCCTGACGTTCCATGACATAAAGGCGAAAGGGAAGCTGATAGTTAGGGATGCCAAGAGCTGGGGCAGTGACAATGATTTGTTTGAGAGATTGGAATGCTTTTATGGCTTCTGCAGTCATTTGGAAAGGAACAGTAGCAATACGGGGTATGCAATCAAATAGTGGCTGCATTAGAACGGATGCATTAGGGATCCATGGTCTACAGTATGAAATGAGTCCCAGAAAGGTTTGCAGTTGGTGAGGGGTATCTGGCAGTGGGATGTCTGAGACTGCTTTCTTTCTGGCATCCGTAAGATGCTTACTGCCTTGAGAGATGCAGTGACCTAGGAAAACAACTTTTGGAAGACACAACTGTAATTTAGAACGTGAGACTCTGCACCCAGCATCCGCCAGGTAGGCAAGAAGTGAGGCAGATGAGTTCAGGCAGACGGGGTGTGAGTCAGCACAGAGGAGTAAATCATCCACATATTGTAAGAGTTCCACCTCTGGGTGATCTGCTTGCCATGGTTGTAAGATGGATGCCATTGCTTTGCTAAAGCAGGAAGGACTATTATGAGCTCCTTGAGGCAACACCGTCCAGGTGTATTGTTTTCCATCATGTGTAAAAGCAAAGAGAAATTGGGAGTCTTCATGTAATGGGACAGAAAAAAAGGCATTTGCTAGATCAATGACAGTAAAGATAGCAGCCACAGGAGGAATGCTAGCAAGCAAAGTGTGGGGATTTGGTACAATGGGGGTTTCAAAGACCGTAGCCTCATTAACTGCTCTGAGGTCTTGTACCATGCGATATACAGGAGGCTGTCCCTTCACACTCTTCTTTTTAATTGGGTATAAGGGAGTGTTACATGGTGAGGTGGTAATTTTAATAGCTCCATTTGCAAGAAGAGCCTGTATCTGGTGGGTGATAGCATCTCTCTGGGAAATGGAGAGAGGGTATTGTGCTTTATAAGGCAGTAAGTTAGGATTCTTCAAGGTTACAGTGACTGGTGGGACTTTGAGACGCCCAATGTCTTGGGGACCTTTGGTCCAAAGGGTATTAGGGATGAGGTGCAAAATGCTTTGCAGCGAATCCCCTTGTTCATGTGATTCAAGTGACTGGGATTTTAATGCCATTAGGAGGCAGGTTTCTTCAGGACTCAATGCCGTACCTAAAACAACTGTACCATTTTCCTTGAACTGGATGTTGGCACGTATTTTCTGAAGAAAATCTGAGCCTAATAGGTTATAAGGACATGTCTGGCTTACAACAAATTGTGACATTACTCCAGTGGGCAGATGTAACTGTGGAGATTGGCTTTGGGATTTAGTAGAGGGAGTAATCAAGAGAGGCTTAGTAACAGGGTTGTGCTGGGTGACCCCTTCTAAACCAGAGCAGGGTAAATGCATATCTGTGAGCCAGGAAGGGAGTATGGCGGTCTCACATAACACACTGCGGGCTGCACCAGTGTCTACAAGGAATGAGAGTTCCTTCCCTGCCACATCGAGGGTGATTCGAGGGGCGGGGCCTGCAGGAGGGGCAGAGACTGCCATACACGGGGTGTCCCCTCCCAGCAACACTGGTTTGCCAACGTCCTAGTGGGATGGAGCTGGCCATGGAGGAGGAGTTCCTCTTTGGCTCTGATCTGCTGGCCACAGATGTTTGGAGCGACAGTTTCTCTTAATGTGCCCTGGTTTGCCGCACCCATAACAGACACGGGGGGGCGGGGGTCTTTCCTCTCTTTCTTCTCCCGTCATGACTGCCATGACTGATATGCGGGATTTCTTTGTACTACTCTCCAGCCCTTTTGCAACTTGTTCTAAGATTTCCAATGTTAATGATTTCCATTCTGGGCGACAGGTTACAAGAGCTTTGTTCAGATCTGGCCTAAGGCCATCTACAAATGACCGTGCTAGGAGTCTTAAGTGCACAGGTTCATTTGGACTGAATCCCATATCTTTATAGTTTTGTTTAACTCTTTGTACAAACTTTTCTACTGACTCTGCTTTATCCTGCACCATGTCTTGCAGGGTCGTGGACTGCTCTGCTAGTCTGTCTTTCGCCCACTTATATAATTGCTGAATGAAATCACGGCCAGATTCTGAATCACGAGTGTCATAATTTGCTCCAGGGAGTTCTGGTTGGCGTATGTGATCCATTATAAGTGAAGAAAATTCACCAGTTTTATTTTGCACAATACTTTGCAAGTCTGACCAAGTACACCCGTAGGTTTGATAAACTTGTGCCAATTTTCTATAAAAGGGCATAGGGTGTGTATCTGGGTCAGGCATGAGGTTCACTATGGTGAACAACTGCTGGGGGGTAAAGGACACATACCTAGGTGGCCCGACTGGGCGAGTGTTCAAGTATATTTCCCTTAAGGCTTCAAGATTTCCTTGTCCTATGTTATGGATCTCTCTTTGCAGCTCTGTAATTTGGTTTTGAAAAGACTCATTCATTGCTCTTGCTGCACCCTGCTGACTACTTAGGGTAATATCAGAAAATTGTCCAAGGTGCGGTGGGGGGCTGCGATATCCCGGGGTTTGTGCAGCAGTACCAGGTGCATAGTCCACTGTCTGCTGTGAGTCTTCCCCTGCATCTTCCTTTTGTTTCTCCCCATCCTCATCTTCCTGATCTACAGCACCACTACCTCCTACCATTATATGAGCTGGAGCTATGGGCTGACTGGGTAGCATGTAGGTGCCGTCAGGATTTACAAGTGGGTATATAGCAGTGACTTGTGGCATGACAGAAAGAGCAGGGTTTGGGGAGATTACAAGTCCAGCCTTGGGCGTTGGCTGAGGACAAGATGGCGTCACTGCTGGGACTGGTGAGACGTGCTGGGGGGCTAAAAGAGCATGATTATGTGGGCGTGGAGCACCACAGGCTAAGCACGTATCACGGGGGGCAGGGTTCTGCTGACCACAATGTGTACAAGTCCAACTTCCCCTTTTTCTTTCAGCTGCGCCACTGTTATAGGGCGGTGGCTGTTCCTGTACTAAGGCTGGGCCAGGCCGATAGTAATGGAGTCCTGATTTTTCATCAAACATTGCTTCTCCTTTTGTCTGTTCAAATTCTTTGCTACAGTCCAGCCATACCCTGACTGTATCTATCAACTTATCATCATTCAATTTGCCTCTTTTCTCAGTCAACAATGTCTGCCACATAGCAGAACACAACACACCTCCTTTTGCAATACCATAATTCTTTTCTAACTTGCTTAATCCTTTGACATAACCTTTTCCTCTCCGGTCCGCCACGTACTGTTCAGGTGAACAATAGCCCTTCGGGACACTATTTCGGTTACCCATCTTTTCAAAACAACACGTTCTGGAGCCTTCAACACTTTCTGGAGCCTTCAACACTTTCTGGAGCCTTCAACACTTTCTGTCTCTGATAGTTGGATTAGCACAGACACTGACAAACAAACACCTTGAGCTTGAGATTAACACACCACTGGGTTATCAGCAAGCCGTCTCCTTCCCTTCTACTATTTCTTGGGGTTACACACCAGGGTTACCCCTCAATGTAGGCACTTTAGGAGACTTCTATTGTTCTGTCAGTCTATGCCTCTCCTTTCTCCCAGAGACCAGAGAAACCAACCATACACAAAAAAATAATAAAACACAATACATCAAGCTTATCAATACAATGGGGTTCTTACTTTCATGCCCCTGAGGATGCCTCACTGTCGGTGCACCCCTCCCTAGAACAAATATGGATAGACTAAGCCAAGGGACACAGAATAGGTAAGATGAATATATTTTCTCACCTATATTTTCTCAAGTATACATTTGATACTAGATATATAGATATATGATTCCACAACATTTGTTACAGTATGTAGCATTCAGCATTGAGCAGTATATACCATTATAACAATGTTCAGCAGAATATAGCACTGTAAAGCATGGTGCCCTCTTAACTAATGACATTCTCTTGCTAATCTGTTATTTTTGCATTGTTGTGCCCTTTGTTTACGATGTTGCTATGGTAACCAACGTCACTTCCGGCTCCATCGCAGGCTATTTAAATTTGTTTGTTACTTGTACTTATCATGTTTGACAAAGGCTCATAGTAGCCAAAACGCATCACTTACCACATGTATGTGACCATTAAAACTACTTGAAAATTACAACCAGAGCGAGTGCCGCTCTATATACAAGTATATCAAAAGGAGAAGAGAAGTTCCAGCACCACGTATTCCGATTATTGCTTCATATTTATTTGATTTTTCAGTTACAAATGACATCTTGTGGACATCACCTGCCACCACCACAGGTTGACCGGTTTTGAACCAAAGCGTTCTTAATCGTGACCTCGTGTAGTGTGCAGTCTCAAGATTAAATTGGATGCCACCCTCCAATAGGAAAAGAGAGGGGAAGAACAAAGGTGAAAGAGGGGGAGGGGGAGAGAAGGAGGAAAAACCATAAGGTGGGAGGGATGAATATCCACCTCAGGCCGGACACTTCACAAGTAATCACCTGTTACATCTATATAACTTACTTTAAAACACAAAAGAAAAATTGAACACTGTCATCTTGCTCAGAATGACTAGATAAAATCTATAAGTTTCATAATATTACAGGCCTTGCATAAACAAGTAAAAAATAAAAAAAGAGACAAACCCCCGTGTTGGACATATTATCTAGATAAGAAAACGTGTGAATATACACTAAATGCATATATAAAATAAAACTGTTAAAATCCAGGAGATAAAATCCCCATTACAAACTGGGATGTTCTCTCTTATTCGATGTGACTAAATAATGACTTGTTTTTGAATTATTAACCATATTATTTTTTATTTTATTTTAAATAAATCCATTTTGTTTCTGACCAGCTGTCCTTGGTAAAGGTATATCAACAATTTTTTCAGATTGAGGCCCGATGAATACCGGATATTTAATCTGAAAATCCAGTAAGCCTCCTGTAAAAAGATTATTTTTTTTATGCCACTAACCCTAGGCGAAGCTGTTACTATCTCAATGGCATATGTGCAAAAGCTATCCAGGCTCCTATTATGCTCATTTATGAAATGGTTTGCTGCACTAGATATGCCTGTTGTCTGGGGATTGGAAACATAGTTAAGATTCTCCCGTAGTCTGGTTTCAAATCGTCTGCAAGTACTGCCCACATACATAACATCACAAATTGTACATTTGATCACATCAATAACCCCCATACTATTACAGTTAATATACATTTTTATTGGGAAAATATCAGTGTATGTGGCATTCTCAAATTTTGTGATTGGATATTCATATTTGCATGCACTCATCCACTTACCTTTGGGTTTGTTAGATGTGCGTGCAAATAGCGATGGAGATAGACAGTTCAGTTGGCTATAGTGCAGGGTCTTCTTGATGCAATCCTACAACCATTTTTCAAGATAGTATATTATCATCATATAAAATTGGAAGACATCATTTCTTTAGTACTTGTTGTATCAAAGAAAACAGACGACTGTATGTAAGGATGAGCGTAGGTTTTTCCGTATTTCCCGTTGTTTTATACATTGTATTTTTCTTTTCGAATCTAAAAAGAACCTCTGTTCTTTTTTTGTTTTTGGCTATGTTTAGAGCTCTAGTTAACATCCACGTTGCATATCCTCTTTGTCTCAAATGCACCCAAATTAATTGGCATTCTTTGTAGAATGCCATATTGGTGCTACAATTTCTTTGTGCCCGTAAAAATTCTCCCACTGGAATAGATTTTATTGTATGCATTGGGTGGTGACTATTGGCTTTTAGTATAGTATTTACCAAGACATCTTTGCAAAAAGTCTCCGTACAGATAATCTGATCTGGATTTCCTGTCAGCTTTAAATATAAGAAACTAACCAATCGTGAATCTGTACGGGAAATACATTTGAGATTATATGTATTAACATAGTCCATGAAATCTGGTATGGCAGATCTCCACCCCAAATAAAGAGCAAATCGTCGATGTATCTGCCATACCAGACTATCGCATCGCAGAACGGTTTATCCTCTGAGAACATGAATCGTTCCTCCCAGTAAGCCATAGTTATACTATATTTGCAAGAGATGGTGAAAATTTGGCTCCCATTGAAACTCCCTTGGTTTGCACATAAAACGTATTGTCAAAACTAAAATTTTGTGTGTCATGAGAAAGGTAGTCACCTCCAAGATATAGTCTATAAATTTAGTTGAATAACTGCTATATCTATGGAGGGGATAGTCAGGTGCCAAAATCGCTACATTGTGGGTGATGGAAGGAGATAATGAGACTATATCCATAGTTAACCATGTGTACTCTGTACTCCATGGTTTCTCAAAGACAGCCATAAGTACATCAGACATATCTTTAATGTATCCTGGTAGTCTTTTGACTAGGGGCTGTAACAAGGCATTTAACCACTCCCCCATTTTTTCAAAGAGGGACCCGATTCCTAAAACTATCGGACGTAAGAGGGGGGGGGGGGATTTTTGTTTTTGTGTATCTTTGGGAGTGCATGTATGATTGGTGTATTGGTGTATTTGGTGTCTCTACATGCAGGACATTAAACTGTTTCTCATTTAAATAACCACTATTTGTATCTTTATCTAGAATCAATGTATATTCTTTTCGATATTTCTCTATGGGGTTTCCTTCTAATTTCCTGTATGTAAGAGCATCAGACAATAAGTCCATCATTTGCTGGAAATAAACATCTTTTTATAATAAGATCTGAGCGCTCTTCTTATTGTTTTAGTGCTTCCCTTTGTTTTATAGTGAGGTTATGATGTTTACACTTATTTTAAGACTCAGAATTTAGTATTGCTGTAAGTTCTTTTTCTAGGACTTTCTGAAAATTGTCCATACTCTTTAAATTCCTGGTCTGAGAGATTTGGCAAGAAGCTCTCATTCTGTAATTTAATAAGACAAACCAAAGAGCATTGCTCTTGAAATAACAGACCAGAAAAGTCATTGTCGCCTGATTCCGTAACCTCCTTTCAGTTCCCAGCACTATTCGGTGCTATCTGAGAAGTGTCTTCTAGGAGTAAAATTTCTTAAACATTTTTTGACATCCAGAATTGTACTGAACAGATCAAAATCAGTCATGGGTACAAAGTTTAAACCTAACGATAAAACATCTATTTGATGATCTGTTAAAATGACTTATATGAAAATTTATAGCATCAAGAAATATTTGTTTAAGTAGGTCCCTCAGTAGGTTGGAAAGGAAAGCACAAATTGGTGTCAAGCTTGTATAAAAAGATACGAGAAACTAGAAGTGAGGGATTTATTTGTAATAGTAAATCAAAATGGGAGAATGATATAGGGATAATAACAGACGATCAGTGGGGAAAATTTTGGTGTTTTAAACCTTATCTGAGGAACCCCTCTCATAGGGTAACTCAGTTTATGATATTACACCGTTTATATATAACACCAAAATGGCTCAAGTTTCAGCTAAAACGCCCGGACTATGTCCTAGATGTATAAATGATAAAGCGGACATTATCCATATGTGGTGGAGGTGCCCAAAGATTCAACCATTTTGGTGCAGTCTGATTGAATTAATCGGGGATATTTTTTATTTTAAAATCCAATGGACGCCTTCTGTATGTATTTTGGGTGAAACGTCCCATCAAAGGAGAATGAAATAATGTTATACAAATCATGTTTTATAGCTCGTTTATTGATAGCAAGAAGATGGATGCGCCCCGAGGTACCAACAACAAAAGAATGGGAAAACTTGATGAACTCTAATTGTATAATAGAAAGAGTAGGATACATTAAGAGTAACATAGGTTATAGACATGAGAAAATTTGGGCTCAGTGGTCAAAATATATAAATAGATAGATATAGATACATTTATATATATTTTTTTATTTTTTTTTATTTGTTTGTTTTTTTGCCCCCCCCCCCCTTCCCTGCGGATATAGGGTAGGGGATATGGGTTTGGGAAGGGTGGGATGGGAAATAAGGATTCAAGGTTTAAAGGTAATATAAGTAATGTGCTATTTACTGTAATGTATTGGATAGGTCTGGTATCTCCATGTAGGGGGTGTTTTAGTGGCAGGGGAACGAATATCCTGCTACTTTTATTGGTTGATGCCTGATGTTTTTATTATGTAATTGTTAAATGCTCTTTTTGTACTTTACTGGATTAAATAAAATAAAAAAAAATAAAAAAATATTTGTCCATATCTCCCTCTATTTCTTCTGATGTCTGGTCGCCATTGCATGTGGTTTTCCTTTTGTGCTTCCGGCCGGCTCTCTTTATTAGTTATTTTAGGGACCTCCTTGTCTCGATTTATTTCTTGATTCTTTGCAATAGAAAGGCTTTTGCTTGCTCAATTGACTGTTCATAAGTTCCCATTGAATATTCATCCACTGAATCATGGGAGTCACTAGTAATTTCAGAGTTTTCATGTTAAGATGAATTGAAACTCACTCTCCGGGGCAACTTAGGTTCCATTTTTCCATGTGATTTTTATATTTTTATTTTTTAAAGTTGATTTAGGAGTGCAGGGAAGATTCTCACGTCTTCCCCATTCATATATTTGATTGTTACCATAATTGAAAAGGTTCCTTTGGAACTTATTCTGTTTCATATCCATTATATAATCTTCGAAATCCTTCACCAAGGCCTTGATTTTTTTCTTCCATTTCTTGATAATCTGGCATGTTTTCAAGACCCAGCAAAACTAAAGTGGTTACTAGTAACGAGTCTAGCGACCAGATGACAGTTATATCTGATGAGACGAGAGTTCAGTCGGGTGACAGCCTAGTGTCTGAAGCTCATATCCTGACAGTTGTAGATGACCTGACAGGACAGTACAGCTACAAAGCTGAAGATGTTTTCGCTCACTCTGCACAGTCCCTAGATACACTAGAGATGGGGCTAGCAGTTCTTGCAGAGCAACTGCAGGAATCTCCAAAGGAGTCACAGAAAGAGATGAATGAACTGAAGGAACTAGAGTCACTAATAGAAGCGGAAATTCTCCAACTTCAAGAGGAACTTGCAGCTTCTGAGCGATCCAGACTTCATGCAGAGCAGGAAAGAGATGAGCTGGCTGATGAGGTTCTAAACAGCGCCTCAGAAAAACCTGCTCTTTTGGAGGAGAAAAGACATTTGGAAGCCAGGATGGCTCAACTTGATCAAGAGTTATGTGATCGCATGGTGGACCTGGACCACCAGAGACAAACTGTATCTAGATTGGAGAAGAAACAAAAGAAGTTTGACCAGCTCTTGGTTGAAGAGAAATACATATCGGCTCGATATGCCGAAGAACGTGACCAAGCGGAGGCTGATGCTTGGGAGAAAGAGTCCAAGGCCCTCTTCTTGGCTAGAGCCCTTGAAGAAGTGCTTGAGGAGCGAAATGAATTAGAGGGGCTGAACAAGCAACTCAGAGCAGAGATGGCATCTTTTGAGCTCATGAGAGCTTCCATCTATGAGGTGGAGAAGCCTAAGCGTGCTCCTGCACAGCAGGTGGAAGAAAGTGAGAAACCATAAGAGGAAGATCCTTTGGAAGACGTCAAGAAGCCAGAGCCTGTTAAAAATGGGACTGGAGAGGGTGGCGCTGTGGTGCTGGCTGTGGCAGAGAAGATGGAAGATGCTTCTGCTAAACCAGTTGATGGGGCTGATGTGGATGCCGAAGACCACAGACCCGTGGTAGCGTGTAACCTAGGCCTGGAATACGTCCCCTCTGCATACAGGGCCTTCCAAATAGCCAGCAGGCTGCTGGGGAAGAAGTATGAGGAGGTGAACGATCAGTTTTCGGATCCGGGCTATTACGATGGGCTGTATCTCCTGACTCCTCCACAAAAGGAGAACAGTGTCCTGGGTGAGCCTCTGGAAAAAATGACAGAAGATGAGGAGTCTGCTGAAGACCCTGGTGCCTCCTGCCTCGATGAGAAAGAGGGGGAGGGGTTAACAGGGCAAGTGTATGGTGCCATGTCTGAGAAGGCTGAGAAGGCGGTCAAAGAGACTGGAGACTTCAAGAAGACAAAGACTGAAAAAGTTAAGGCCGATGTGTTGGTTGACGTGAAGTCCCCAGGTGCTACAGAGACCAAAGTAAAGCCAAAGGGAGCCACGGCCGAAGTGGAAAAAGCCACTAAAGAAGCAAGTAGGGGCAAGCATGCTTTGCTGAAGGAGCCCTGCAAAGCAAAGGAGAAAGTGTCGGGATATGACCATGACTGGGAACAGTTCAGGCAAGAGCTGCAGAAGTCCAAGAAAGGACGTGAGGTGCATGTACAGGAGCCAGAGGATCTAAAAATAGAGAGAGATCAAAATATGCGACAGCGCATCATTATCACTCGGGAAAAAGTAGGAAAAGAGTATCTGGTCATGAGATGGGCACATGAGGCCTTTAGGCAATTTCGGTTAGGCAAGATGTTGGTTTTGGTGATAAACCAGGCACTGCTGGCGTGGGTCTGGCAGAACAAAGGGAAGGTACGTGTCACAGAGGTTCCTGGCCTCGGTGAAATAAGAACCAGTAATTTTCTGTGTCAGCGGCAGCTAGTGCTCGCTGACACTGTGTTACTTAGCGTGGCTGTAAAGCCAATCTGGGCCGGTTCTTATTGGGAGCAGCCAAAGAGCAGGGTGGGTGGCTGTTCCCCACGTCCAGGCCAGGTGGATGCCCTCTCACCAGCCTCCCGTGGTTATGCAGGTGTTCACCCTCACGGGCTTGAACAAAGGGGGGGATATGTGAGGCAGTGACAGGTCTCACGCAGGTTAGAGGCAAGGAAGGGGTGGATAGTTCAGTCCACACCCCTATTCCACCACAGGTGAGACCAGCTGGAAGTAATCAGGCTGGCACAAAGCACATCCCAGGGTGTCAGCAAGGGGGGAGTGTGTTGCCTGTGGACAGAGGCCTGGAGGCTCTGTGTGGTCCAAGCAAGGAGGGCTGAGTGACCACTATTCCCCATGTGTGCTGAGACACTGGACTGGAGGCAGTGGGCGTACTGTGCTCTGTACAGCCAGGAGGCTGTGGGACATTGGCTGAGAAAGCCGCATGTGTTCACAGGGTGTGAACAAGGACTTAGATGAGTCAGGAAACTCTGTGTTAGTTAGAGCCTAGCTGGGCAAGTGTTTATTATTTTATGTGGATATCACATGTGTTAGGTGAAGCTGCGACTTCATGATAACCTGTATTGGTTGGAGTGTGCGCAATAAATGCACGGTTTGGACCTGAAACCTGGTGTCCTAAAGTCGTATCTGTGAGAATGACCCCCAAATAAGAGGTGATCCCTTACACTGGTCATGAATATGTTCATCTTGGGTAGAGAACACACAGTTCACTTTAGATTGAGCCAAAACAAAAGACATTATATGACTGAATGTGGTGTGGGTGGGAGCCCACCTACAAGAATATTTGTCGTAACTTGCAAAAGTCCACAATGTGATTAGGGGTGGTAAGTACGGTTGAGAGAACCCGAACTGTAAAGTTCGGGTTCGTACCAAACTTTAGGTTTTTTGGACCCAGGCAGAGCAGCCAATCAACAAGCGTTTAACTCATGTGCCCTTAGAAGCCATCACAGCCATGCCTACTAATGGCATGGCTGTGATTGGCCAGTGCAGCATATGACCCAGCCTCTATATAAGCTGTAGTCACGTAGTGCTGCACATCACTCTGCTCTGATTGGTGTAGAGATGGAATTTGGTATCTGATATTACTGTAGGGGAAAGCTTGGGCTCTAGTGATCACTAGTCAGTGTGGTTTACTATAAGTACAGTGACTGAGTCACACCACACAAAAACAAAATTTTAGAAAAACTGACTTTTCTAAAATTAGATTAGCGGTATACGAGTCCCTATCAGACTGGAACAGTTTCATTGGAGTCCAGGAGAAATGGGACTACTTAAAAGTGGCACTATTGAAGGCAACAGAAAATTGCATTAGGCTTGTCAGTAAAAGCAAAAAAAGGAAGAGACCACTGTGGTACTCAGCAGAAGTGGCCAAAATCATTAAAAACAAAAAAATAGCATTTAGGAATTATAAAATAAAAAAACGAGGATGACAGGCAAATTTATAAGATTAGGCAGAGAGTGGCCAAACAAGTTATAAGAGCTTCTAAAGCACAGGCAGAAGAGAAATTAGCTCAGTCAGGGAAAAAAAGCGATAAGGCATTCTTTAGATACATGAATGAAAAAAGGAAACTAAAACAAGGAATTACCAAATTTAAAACAAAAGAAGGAAGGTATATGGAAGAAGATAAAGAACTAGCTGACTGCCTCAATGAATACTTCTGTTCAGTTTTTACAAAGGAAAATGAAGGAGAAGGACCTCAGTTAGGAAAGAAGACTAATGAATCTTTTGATGCATGTGTCTTTACAGAGGAAGAGGTTCTAAGTCAACTTCTCTAATATTAATACAAATAAGTCACAGGGGCCTGATGGGATACACCCAAAGCTATTAAAAGAGCTTAGCGGTGAACTAGCAAAACCATTAACAGATTTATTTAACCAATCACTGGCAACAGGAGTCGTCCCAGAAGATTGGAAATAAGCAAATGTTGTGCCCATTCACAAGAAAGGTAGTAGGGAGGAATCGGGCAACTATAGGCCAGTAAGCCTGACATCAATAGTGGGGCAATTAATGGAAACCATACTTAAGGAGAGGATTGTGGAACATCTAAAATCCCATGGATTGAAAGATGAAAAACAGCATGGGTTTACTTCAGGGAGATCATGTCAAACTAATCTTATTGATTTTTTTGATTGGGTGACTAAAATAATAGATGGAGGACGTGCAGTAGACATTGCTTATCTAGACTTTAGTAAGGCTTTTTATACTGTCCCACATAAAAGGCTTATCAATAAAGTGCAGTCTTTGGGCTTGGACTCCCATATTGTTGAATGGATTAGGCAGTGGCTGAGGGACAGGCAACAGAGTGTTTTAGTCAATGAAGTATATTCAGACCAAGGTCTTGTTACCAGTGGGGTACCTCAGGGATCTGTTCTGGGACCCATATTGTTTAATATCTTTATCAGCGAAATTGCAGAAGACCTCAATGGTAAGGTGTGTCTTTTTGCTGATGACACAAAGATTTGTAACAGGGTTGATGTTCCTGGAGGGATACACCAAATGGAAAAGGACTTGAGAAAAAAAATAGAGGAATGGTCAAAAATCTGGCAACTAAAATTTAATGTTGATAAGTGCAAGATAATGCACCTGGGACGTAAAAACCCAAGAGCAGAATATAAAATCAGTGATACGGTCCTAACCTCAGTATCTGAGGAAAGGGATTTAGGGATCATTATTTCAGAAGACTTAAAGGTAGGCAGACAATGTCATAGAGCAGCAGGAAATGCTAGCAGAATGCTTGTGTGTATAGGGAGAGGAATTACCAGTAGAAAGAGGGAGGTGCTCATGCCACTCTACAGAGCACTGGTGAGACCTCATTTGGAGTATTGTGCTCAGTACTGGAGACCATATCTCCAGAAGGATATTGATACTTTGGAGAGAGTTCAGAGAAGAGCTACTAAACTGGTACATGGATTGCAGGATAAAACTTACCAGGAAAGATTAAAGGACCTTAACATGTATAGCTTGGAAGAAAGACGAGACAGAGGGGATATGATAGAAACTTTTAAATACATAAAGGGAATCAACAAGGTAAAAGAGGAAAGAATATTTAAAAAGCAGAAAAACTGCTACAAGAGGACATAGTTTTAAATTAGAGGGGCAAAGGTTTAAAAATAATATCAGGAAGTATTACTTTATTGAGAGAGCAGTGGATGCATGGAATAGCCTTCCTGCAGAAGTAGTAGCTGCAAATACAGTGGAGGAGTTTAAGCATGCATGGGATAGGCATAAGGCCATCCTTCATATAAGATAGGGCCAGGGGATATCCATAGTATTTAGTATATTGGGCAGACTAGATGGGCCAAATGGATCTTATCTGCCGACACATTCTATATGTTTCACAGCATATGTGCATTTGTGACAGTCAAATAGAAGCTTGAAATACTGCAATTATAATCTGGGTTTTGAAAAATCACCCATTTTTGGCAAGACCCTACATCTGTGGCCTTTGCAGCATTTGTCTGTGTGCAATTTAAGCTTGAAATACTACAATAATTTTCTGGGTTTAAAAAAAACACCTTTTGGGGCAAAATACTTAATATTACAGCCCTTGCAGCATCTGTCAGTGTGAAATTCAAGCGTTATATACTGCTGTCATATTCTGTTATTAAAAAAACACCCATTTAGGGCAAAGTCCAAATTTTGCGGCGTTTGCTGCATCTGTCTTTGTTAAAAACAAGCTTGAAATACTTCAATAATTTTCTGGGTTTTAAAAAACACCCATTTTTGGCAATACCCTCCATCTGGGGTCTATGCCGCATTAGTCAGTGTGCAATTTAAGCTAGAAATACAGCAATCATTTTCTGGGTTTTAACCACCTCAGCTCCCCTAGCTTAAACACCCTTAATGACCAGACCACTTTTTACAATTCTGCACTACACTACTTTCACTTTTTATTGCTCGGTCATACAACTTACCACCCAAATTAATTTTACCTCCTTTTCTTCTCACTAATAGAGCTTTCATTTGGTGGTATTTCATTGCTGCTGACATTTTTACTTTTTTGTTATTAATCGAAATTTACCAATTTTTTTGCACAAAAATGACATTTTTAACTTTCAGTTGTAATTTTTTTTTTAAACTACATTTCTATATAATTTTTTCTCAAAATTTATTGTTATACATGTCTTTGATTAAAAAAAATGTTTGGGTAAAAAAGAAATGTTTTTGGTAAAAGTTATAGCGTTTACAAACTATGGTAGAAAAATGTGAATTTCCGCATTTTGAAGCAGCTCTGACTTTCTGAGCACCTGTCATGTTTCCTGAGGTTCTATAATGCCCAGACAGTAGAAAAACCCCACAAATTACCCCATTTCGGAAAGTATACACCCTAAGGTATTTACTGATGGGCATAGTGAGTTTATAGAACTTTTTATTTTTTGTCACAAGTTAGTGGAAAATGATGATTTTTTTTTCTTACAAAGTCTCCTATTCCACTAACTTGTGACAAAAATGAAAACTTCCATGAACTCACTATGCCCATCATGAAATACCTTGGGGTTTCTTCTTTCCAAAATGGGGTCACTTGTGGGGTAGTTATACTGCCTTGACATTTTAGTGGCCCTAATGCGTGAGAAGTAGTTTGAAATTCAAATGTCCTGTGAAATCCAAAAGGTGCTCTTTAGAATTTGTGCCCCTTTGCCCACCTAGGCTGCAAAAAAGTGTCACACCTTTGGTATCACCGTACTCAGGAGAAGTTGAGCAATGTGTTTTGGGGTGTCTTTTTACATATACCCATGCTGGGTGAAAGAAATATCTCTCTAAAATCACAACTTTGTACAAAATTTTTGGAAAAGTTGACTTTTAGAGAGATATTTCTCTCACCCAGCATGGGTATATGTAAAAATATACCCCAAAACATGTTGCCCTACTTCTTCTGAGTACGGCGATACCACATGTGTGACACATTTTTGCAGCCTAGGTGGGCAAAGGGGCACAAATTCTAAAGAGCACCTTTAGGATTTCACAGGGCATTTTTTACACATTTGGATTTCAAATTACTTCTCACGCATTAGGGCCCCTAAAATGCCAAGGCAGTATAACTACCCCACAAGTGACCCCATTTTGGAAAGAAGACACCCTAAGGTATTCGCTGATGGGCATAGTGCGTTCATAGAAGTTTTTATTTTTTGTCACAAGTTAGCGGAAAATGATGATTTTTTTCTTATAAAGTCTAATATTCCACTAACTTGTGACAAAAAATAAATACTTCCATGAGCTCACTATGCCCATCACAAAATACCTTGGGGTGTCTTCCTTTCAAAATGGGGTCACTTGTGGGGTAGTTATACTGCCCTGGCATTTTAGGGGCCCTAATGCGTGAGAAGTAGTTTTGAATCCAAATTCATAAAAATGGCCCCTAAAATGCCAGGGCAGTATAACTACCCCACAAGTGACTCCATTTTGGAAAGAAGACACCCTAAGGTATTCGCTGATTCGCATAGTGAGTTCATAGAAGTTTTTATTTTTTGTTACAAGTTAGTAGACAATAATGATTTTTTTCTTTATTTTTTTCTTAAAAAGTCTTATATTCCACTAACTTGTGACAAAAATAAAAACTTCCATGAACTCACTATGCCCATCACGAAATACCTTGGGGTGTCTTCTTTCCAAAATAGGGTCACTTGTGGGGTATTTATACTGCCTTGGCATTTTAGGGGCCCTAATGCGTGAGAAGTAGTTTGAAATCCAAATGTGTAAAAAATGCCCTGTGAAATCCTAAAGGTGCTCTTTAGAATTTGTGCCCCTTTGCTCACCTAGGCTGCAAAAAAGTGTCACACATGTGGTATCGCCATACTCAGAAGAAGAAGGGCAACGTGTTTCGGGGTGTATTTTTACTTATATCCATGCTGGGTGAGAGAAATATCTCTCTAAAAGTCAACTTTTCCCATTTTTTTATACAAAGTTGTCATTTGACACAGATATTTATCTCACCCAGCATGGTTATATGTAAAAAGACACCCCAAAACACATTGCCCTATATCTCCTGAGTACGGCGATACCACATGTGTGACACTTTTTTGCAGCCTAGGGGCGCAAAGGGGCACAAATTCCTTTTAGGAGGGCATTTTTAGACATTTGGATTCCAGACTTCTTCTCACGCTTTAGGGCCCCTAAAATGCCAGGGCAGTATAAATACCACACACGTGACCCCATTTTGGAAAGAAGACACCCCAAGGTATTTCGTGATGGGCATAGTGAGTTCATGGAAGTTTTTTTTTTTGTCACAAGTTAGTGGAATATGAGACTTTGTAAGAAAAAACAAAAACAAACAAACATAATTTTCCGCTAACTTGTGACAAAAAATAAAAACTTCTATGAACTCACTATGCCCATCAGCGAAGACCTTAGGGTGTCTTCTTTCCAAAATGGGGTCATTTGTGGGGTGTTTGTACTGCCCTGGCATTTGAGGGTCTCCGCAATCATTACATGTATGGCCAGCATTAGGAGTTTCTGCTATTCTCTTTATATTGAGCATACAGGTAATTAGATTTTTTTTTTTCCGTTCAGCCTCTGGGCGGAAAGAAAAACTGAACGGCACAGATTTCTTCATTCGCATCGATCAATGTGGATAAAAAAATTCTCTGCCCAAAAAAAAAAAAAAGGAGGGGAAAGGCGTCTGCCAGGACATAGGAGCTCCGCCCAACATCCTTACCCACTTAGCTTGTATGCCCTGGCAAACCCGATTTCTCCATTCACATCAATCAATGTGGATGAATAAATCATTGCCGTTTTTTTTTTTTTTTTTTTTTTTTTTTTTTTTATACAAAGTGTTTGCCAAAGCATATGAACACCACCGCCCCCTCAGCTCATAAGCATCGGCAAACATATCTTTTTTACTGCAGAGGAGAAATCTCGTCTTGCAGCGCCGCATACACCGACTTTTGTGTAATCTGACAGCAGCGCAATGCTTCCGTCAGAATGCACATCAGTGCTGCAGCTGGTCGATCGGTTGGTCCAACTAGAAGGTAAAAAAACAAAACAGGCCGCAATGCAATCAATTTATTAACATAAACTTTATAATAACTTTTGAACAGAACATTAACTTTTATGAACTTTGGAAACAGAACATTAACTTTTTTGCTTACCGGTGACTTTTTTATTTTTATTTTTTTACCTTTATAGGACAAACCTCTCCTTCCCCATGGGACAATGTGCAAAGCGCAAATCGCCCAGAGATGTGGCGAAGTACATTATGCACTTTGTCCCAGGTGAAAGGAGAGCTTTGCAGCAGCTCTGTGTGAATGGGCCCTAATAGCCCTGTGTGTCTGTCCTGTGAGATGCAATCCCTATGCTAAGTGTACCTGTGTGTGGCACTTCCGTAAACACTCCCCTAAGCATAGGGCAGGGTGGTCAGGGCAATAAGGACAGAAATAGCCGGTGTCACGCCTTATTCCACTCCTGCTACAGACACAACATTTTTTTCGGGGTGGCGGTTGGTTTGAGTTAGCGGCAACGACACTGGGGAAATATCGCTTGTGTAGACGGCTCACTACACTGGTGGTTGGGGCCACGGAACCTCCTGGATACAGGAGGTTCTCGATGATCTATTCCTGATATTTGAGGAAGGATCTTGTTCTCCCAGCGATACTGTAGAGAGCAAAACTATTATATACAGCCAATTGAATCAAATATACAGACACCTTCTTATACCAGCATCTGGTTCTCCAGGAAAGTAAATAGGGAGCCAACATCTGGTCATTGAAGTCCACCCCTCCCATGAGCGAATTATAGTCGAGGACACAGAGGGGCTTTTCAATTACACTGGTTGCTCGTTCAATTTGTATTGTCGTGTCTGCGTGAATGGAGGAGAGCATGTAAACGTCACGCTTGTCTCTCCATTTCACTGCGAGCAGTTCTTGGTTACACAAGGCAGTCCTCTCCCCCCTTGCAAGACGGGTGGTAACGAGCCGTTGGGGGAAGTCCCGGCGACTAGGTCGCGCGGTGCCACAGCAGCCAATCTGTTCTAGGAACAAATGCCTGAAGAGGGGCACACTTGTGTAGAAATTGTCCACATAAAGATGGTATCCCTTGCCAAATAAGGGTGACACCAAGTCCCAGACTGTCTTCCCACTGCTCCCCAGGTAGTCAGGGCAACCGACTGGTTCGAGGGTCTGATCTTTACCCTCATAGATTCAAAATTTGTGGGTATAGTCTGTGGCCCTTTCACAGAGCTTATACAATTTTACCCCATACCGGGCACACTTGCTTGGGATGTATTGTTTGAAGCCAAGACGTCCTGTAAAATGTATAAGGGACTCGTCTACGCAGATGTTTTGCTCAGGGGTATACAAATCTGCAAATTTGGTGTTAAAGTGGTCTATGAGGGGCCGAATTTTGTGGAGCCGGTCAAAAGCTGGGTGGCCTCTGGGACGGGAGGTGCTGTTGTCGCTAAAGTGCAGGAAACGCAGGATGGTCTCAAATCGTGTCCTGGACATGGCAGCAGAGAACATGGGCATGTGATGAATTGAGTTCGTGGACCAATATGACCGCAATTCATGCTTTTTTGTTAGGTCCATGTTGAGGAGAAGGCCCAGAAAAGTTTTAATTTTGGAAACTTGTACGGGTTTCCACCGGAAAGACTGGGCAAAAAAGCTTCCCGGGTTGGCAGCTATAAATTGAGTGGCATATGGATTTGTTTCTGCCAGAACTAAGTCCAACTGCTCCGCAGTCAAGAACAGCTCAAGAAACCCCAGTGCCGAACCGATCTGAGCTGTCTCAACCCGAACTCCAGACTGGGCAGTGAAAGGGGGAACTAGTGGTGCGGTTGAAGTTGGGGGCTGCCAATCAGAGTTTGCCAACACCTCAGGGACTCTAGGGGCTCTACGGGCCTGTCTGTGCGGTGGCTGCGACGGGGGAACTACTGCAGGTGCCACCGTACCAGCTTCAACTGCCCTTCTGGTGCTCGCCACTTCACCATGTTCTACGGCAGTGCTGGTACTAGGTCCAGGATGGGCTGCGCTGCTGGTGTATGCCTCAGCACGTAATCCGACAGCGCCAGCCCCACTCTGCTGCCCTTGAAGCGGATCCTGCGCAACCTGTGGTCTAGCAACACGGGGCCGGGTACGCCTGGTGGTATCAGGGACCTCAACTTCCTCGTCCGAACTTTGGGTCAGACTGCCACTGCTTTCTACAGGTTCATATTCTGACCCGCTGGATTCGTCAGATGAGGGTTCCCATTCCTCATCCGAGTCAGAAGCCTGTAGGCCTCTTCAGAAGAATACCCCTTGTTTGACATTTGGACTACTAAATTTAGGGGGTATTCCCTGAGACTACCCAAGAAAAAAAGCAAGCCTGTCTTACAAATGGGAGGCTAGCGAAGTACTGGAGGCCGCTGCGATTGGTAAAAAATTTCAAAACTGATTTTTTTTATCGCCGCAGCGCTTGTAAAGTGTGCAGTGATAAAAAAAAACTTTTTTTTTTCTCACTGCAGCGGGGCGGGCGTGGGTGAATGCACGCGTGAGCGACCGATCAGGCCTGATCGGGCAAACACTGCGTTTTGGGTGGAGGGGCGAGCTAAGGTGACACTAATACTATTATAGATCTGACTGTGATTAGTTCTGATCACTTACAGATACTATAAAAGTACAAATGCTGATTAGCGATTTGCTAATCAGCGAATCAGTGACTGCGGTGCGGTGGGCTGGGCGCTAAACGATCGCTAACTACCTAACCAAGGGGCCTAAACTATCCTAAAACTATCAGTCAATACCAGTGGGAAAAAAAGTGACAGTTTACACTGATCACTTTTTTCCCTTTCACTAGGTGATTGACAGGGGCGATCAAGGGGTGATCAAGGGGTTAATTGGGGTGATGGGGGTGATCTAGGGCTAAGTCTACTGTTGGTGTACTCACTGTGAACTGTGCTCCTCTGCTGAGACCAACTGACGAAAAGAACCAGCAGAGGAGCACAGCAGCCATTTAACACATTATATTTATAAATATAATGTGTTAGATGGCTTCTGATTCGATTTTTTGAAAATCATCAGCCTGCCAGCGACAATCATTGGCTGGCAGGCTGATGACGAAATTGTCCTTTAACTTTTGCCGGCCCACGATGTGCATGCGCGGGCCGGCTCTGACCGAAATCTCGTGTCTCGCGAGATGACGCGCCGGCGCGTCCAGGAGGAATTACAGGGCCACCGCAAAGACGCATCCCTGCGTGCGGCGGTCCTGAGGAGGTTAAAAAACACCCTTTTTGGGAAAAATACTCCATTTTACAGCCCGTGTTGCATCTGTCAGTGTGCAATACAAGCGTTAGATACTGGTGTTCTATTCTGTTATAAAAAAACTCCCTTTTTGGGTAAAATAATGACATTTATAGTCCTTGTTGCATCTGTCAGTGTGAAATACAAGCGTTAGATACTGCTGTCATATTCTGTAATGAGAAAAACACCAATTTTGGGCAAAATACTGAATTTTGCAGCCTTTGTTGCATCTGTCATTTTAAGATACATGCGTTAGATACTGGTGTTCTATTCTGCTATAAAAAAAACACCCTTTTTGGGCAAGAAACTAGTTTTGTAGCCTTTGCTGCATCTGTCGGTGTGAGATACATGCGTTAGATAATGCTGTTCTATTTTGTTATTAAAAAAACACCTATTTTGGGCAGCAAACCTAATTTTGCAGCCTGTGCTGCATCTGTCAGTGTGAGATACACGTTTGAAATGCAGCAATAATATTCAGGGTTTAAAAAAACTAAAATTTTGGGCCAAATACTAAATTTACGGCCTTGTCTGCATCTGGCAGTGTGAAATACAAGCTTGAAATACAACAATAATATTCAGGGTTAAAAAAAACACCCATTTTGGGAAAAGTACTTAATATTGCAGCCTTTGCTGCATCTGTCAAAGTGAGATACACACGTTAGATACTGGTGTTCTATTCTGTTATTAAAATCACCCATTTTGGGCAAAAAAAAAAATTTGCAGCCTTTGCTGCATCTGTCAGCGTGAGATACATGAGTTAGATTCTGCTGTTCTATTTTGTTATAAAAAAAAACACCTTTTTTGGGCAAAAAAACAAAATCTTGCAGCCTTTGCTAGATCTGTCATTATGAGATACACACTTAAATACAGCAATAATATTCAGGGTTTAAAAAAAACACCCATTTTGGGCAAAGTACTTAATATGGCAGCCTTTGCTGCATCTGTCAGTGTGAGTTACACGCTTGAAATACAGCAATAATATTCTGAGTTTGAAAAAACATCCATTTTGGGCAAAGTACTTAATATTGCAGCCTTTGCTGTATCTGTCAGTGTGAAATACGCACAATAGATACTGTTGTTCAATTCTGTTATTAAAAAAACACAAATTTTGGTCAAGATCCTAAATTTTAAGGTGGGAAATATGAGGAGAGCATCAAATAAGGGACGTGGCCTCGGTCATGGTGCTGCTGGTGGAGCTCCTGTTGCAGGGAGAGGGCGTGGTCGATCTGTGCCACCTCCACGTACAAGTGAAACACCTTCCTCAGGTGCAAGTAGGCGACAGAACCTGCAGCGGTATTTGGTCAGGCCAAATGCGGCTCTATGAATGGTAAAGTTGCTATTTAGAATTAGTGACTTTTAAAAATACCTTTATTATATATAAATTTATTTTGACAGGGGAGTAGTGACCCCTACTAGTGATACAATACTGTCAATAGACTTAGACGGTTCGAGGATCATATAAAAAATAAATAATAAGACAGGGTCTGAGGAAAGGGCAGGGGAGACACAATGCTTACCCTAAAAAGCCCTTAAAACTGCTCAGCCCAGGGTGACCCCCTGATGGTGGGGGTTCCCTGTCCCCGAACCTAAGACTGTCAAATCCATAGATTGACCCTAGCCAGGGAAAATTATATGGTATGCGAAAACAGTAATGGAGATATATCGGGAATGGAAGGTGGTTCAAATATATGGGGTCACCACCTGCCCTTTTCCGAAAATCAAAAATACATGTTAAAAAAACAATATAAGAGTGGAGGGGGGTCCAGATACTGGGGAGATCACCATTCCACTCAAATATACAATACGCACGTTTTAAAAAAAATGCGCATCTTATTACACAGACCTCGACGCGTTTCACCTGTATAAAATCAGGCTCATCAGGAGGTAGGTAGAAATTTGGACTAAGTCCAGCTAAGATATAGATGTGAACAATGATACAAGGGCGATAGTGTAAATGGAGCGATACTTAGCTACAGATGTTCAAAGAGGAAGGCGTAGATACAGCATTACCAGAAGGCATGATGATTACATCCACAGGGAAAATACATGATATTGGTGCTGGCCATTAGCTCCCCCAGTAGCCTGCTTTAGGCCCAGGGCATGTCAAAAGAAATTTATATATAATCCCTTTTGAAATTGTAGTACACTCTGTTGGTATATACATACCTATACCCACACTATCACTAATAAAGGTATTTTTAAAAGTCACTAATTCTAAATAGCAACTTATATAAAACCCACGTGATAATAAAATCCAACAAAAATCGAATTACTAGGCAATTTATGAATGGTAAAGCCTGAACAAGTACAGGCAATAGTAGATTGGGTTGCTGACATTGCCTCCAGTTCCTTCACATTGTCTCCCACCCAGTCTCCTGCTGAAAGATCAGAGTTGGCACCCGCAGCCGATGTCCATCAGTCTTTCACCTCACCGCCTTGCAAATCAGCCAAGCAGTCTGAGCCCCAAGTTATGCTAGTAGTGTTTCCCAGGGCAGTCGACCTAGCCCTGCCCCAGAAGTGGAAGAGATTGAGTGCACCTGATGCCCAACCACTTATGTTTCAAGATGAGTACATGGAAGGACCACCGCCGCACGTCTCGGATGATGACAAAACACAGGTGCCAACTGCTGTGGCTTTCGAAAGTGTGCAGAACAACAAGGAGGGCAGGGGTGAAGACTGGGTGGAAGATGATGTGGAAGACGATGAGGTTCTCGACCCCACATGGAATCAAGGTCATGCGAGTGACCTGTGTAGTTCAGAGGGAGAGGCGGTGGTCACAGAGAGCCATCAGCACAGCAGAAGAGGGAGCAGGGTGCAAAAGCGGAGCGGCCGTCCACTAGACAGTACCCCTGCTACTGCCCACCGCAGCAAGGGACCGAGCACACCAAAGGCAGTTCTTCAGACAATGTGCTGACGACAAGACACATCAGAGCCTGAAGCGAGGCATAAACGTTCTCAACCTGAGCACAACCTGCAAGACCGGGCATTTAAGTTCAGCACATGCGCCAGTGATGTACTACTGCTATACCTAGTAGACAGGTAAAAAAATATATATATTTGACTGTTACATTTTCGGGTGAAATTCAAAAAATTTGGGTGTAATAGACCCCTCCTTTACCTAGTTGACAGCTAAATAAATTTCATTAATTTTTCTTTTACATTTTCGGGTGACAATAAACAATTTTTTTCTGTCATAGACCCCTGCTCTACCAAGTAGACAGGTTAATACAGTTCTGTAATTTTTCTGTTACATCATTGGGTTGACATTTTACAATTTTGGATGTGAATAAAACCCTGCTCTGCATAGGTGACAGGAAATAAAATTTCAGAAATTCTTCTTTAATTGATGCGCGCCACCTCCTTTCATTCAATGCTTGAACTTTAACAAGTTATACCACAAAGTTGATAGACAAGATATCTAAATGGATGTTGGATGTCACTGGGGCAAATCTGCATAGGTGACATGAACATAAATTTAAAAAAATTGTCTGCTACATTGTCAGGTGACATTTTTTGAAATTTTGCCGGCTAGAAACCCCTGCTCTGCATAGTTGACAGGGAATAAAATGTTATAAATTCTTCATTAATTGATGCGTGCCACCTCCTTGTATTCAATGCTTAAACTTTAACAAGTTGTTCCACATTTGTGCTTTAATACTTTGTCCCATATTTCCACTCTATCATATTTAATTTGAAATAATTAACCTCCCTTGGATGTGGTCTCTCTTTCTCATGCTCCCTCTCCTGCGTGGAACCCTGATTCGCCGGTAACCGTGATCAACATAGTAGGCTCAGAAAATCGAAAGTCGAGAGAGAAGATGTCCAAATGGATGGTGGACGTTGTCACGAACTATGGATCCGATTGCTCCGGATCCCACAGCTGTGACGTAGTGGTCTGTGACGGAGTCTGCGCACACACAGAGACCTCACGTGACCGGGGTATTACCACTCGGCTAACACCCCCCACTATACTTCGGTAACTGCCACCACGTGGGTTCCCGGTCCACGAGCCGACTATCCGGGTCATTCACTATCACACAGATCAGTGGATGAACCGGATATCACTTACTGACCAACCGCAGTCAATCACCCCCAGCTACAATTCCTAAATGCAATTTAACTAACTACCTGGTAACGTCTCTTCAAAGGCAAGGTACGTTGTTCAGCAGCTTAGAATAAGGAAGACTTAGATTTTATAATCTTTAATAAGAGGTAAAAAGCAGTGCATACAAGTCTAATGAAAATGACTATAAATCTACAGAAAAATAATAACAATATAAATAATCACGACAGTTCAAATGAAAGGGAAAACGATGAAAGAATACTTAGTTTCTCTGGAGGGTTTCAGCTGGTCGTTCATGTGTCCTTTTTGAATCCTTGCAAACCCCTTTTCAGTATGTATCAGGGGAGACCCTCAAAGTTCTTCTGATACAGGGATATGCCGTCAATGTCCAATTAAGTGTCTGGTGATGTTCCATGGGTCTCTCTCCTCTGTCCTTGTGCATGGATTTTTATGAACTCTCCCATGGGCAGGAGACTTACTCCTGTCAGCCAATGGCAGCAGAGTGACTGTGAAGTCTAGGGATGGCCCCCAAGTGTTTTATGACCCCATCAAAGTTCAGTTCCTACAATGAGGATTATACTTAAGCCCGTATCTCCTTGATACATCAGCATATTTTTATACAGAATACATATTTGCCATCCTTATTTATTTACCTACAGAATGAGACCACACACGGTAATGCTGGGACCTGTAGTTCTTCTACCACCCATAGGTCAGCTAATGAATCACATCCTCTAGTCATATTTGATACCCAATTAACCACAATACTCTGTAGAGCCTGGATCTGGTGTCAGAAAGGGCATAAGTTGATTCCTAAATCAAATATGAAAGTGGACTGGTTTTATGCCCAGAGCTAATTAAGGGCTATTAGCTCTCCTCAAACCAAACCTGGAAATTAATGACGTCACGCTCCAGCCAGGCTTGACAGCGAGCTGATCTTATCTTAAGGGACAGGATAAGCTGGGCCTGGTATAGCCTTTATGACCTTTTTATAGCTGGCCTCAAAGAGTAGTGGTAATAAAAGTGTCCATCTATATCATAGGCGACCCAGGCTTCAGGAAGATGAGAGTTCACTGTTTTTTTACATATGCCAGAAGCATATAAGATGGCTACCCAGAGGAATTATGTATGTATGCCGGCACAGACGTCACATGGACGTGTGATCAGGCAGAAGTTATTTAGAGTTAACAAAGCCGCAGCAGGGCCTTTCCTGGCTTTCCTGTTTCCAAATCCAAAATACCACAGTGACATTCCCTATAATTTTTTATTAATCATTCAAATCAAGTGTCGGACTGGGGTGCCTAGGGCCCACCAGTAAAATGTATTTTGGGGGCCCAGAGTATGGATACATTCAAATATGACCTGCTCACACAGCAGCAAGATGCTACCAGATAATTGAATATGGGGGTCCCTGCAGCAACTTTGAGAAGGTAGGTCCTGGGGAGAAGAGGACACTGGCAGCTTTCCCCTATACCTAGAAGTCATCTCATCTCTGATCATGTCTATAATAATAAACTGGGGAGTTTCTTTAATGATCAATCAAGTGTTTTATATGAACATAGGCTGGTTGAGGTTATGTATGTAGTGCAGTAAGACTACTGTGTTATGTGCCACTTGTGCAGGGAATGGGAAACTAGGGGCCACCTTGCTCAGGGGCCCACTGGGGGATTTACTTGTAACCCTGTGGGCCAGTCCGAGCCAGGGACTATACATGGGGTGCAGTGAAAAATACAGGACTATACATGGGGTGCAGTGCAATATGTAGGACTATACTTATGTGAGGTGCAATATTCAGGACTATAATTGAGGTGCAGTGTAATATACATGAGTATACATGGTGTTCAGTGTTATATACATGAGTATACATGGTGTTCAGTATAATATATAGCACTATACATGGGGTGCACTATAATATACAGGACTATACTTGGGGCTCAATATAATATACAGGACTATACATGGGGTGCAGTGTAATATACTGGACTAAACATGCGGTGTAATGTACTGGACATGGGTGCAGTGAAATGTAAAGGATTATACACGGGGTGCAGTATAAGATACAGGACTATACATGGGGTGCAGTGTAATATACAAGACAATACATGGGGTGCAGTATAATAAAAAAGGACTATACATGGGTGTAGTGCAATATGCAGGTCTATAATTGAGGTGCAGTGAAGTATACATGGATTGCAGTGCAATATACAAGACTATACATGGGGTTCAGTATAATATACAGGACTATACATGGGGTGCAGTATAATATACAGGACTATACTTTGGGTGCAGTATAATATACAGGACTATACATGGGGTGCAGTGTAATATACAGGACTATACCTGTGGGGCAGTGTAATATACAGGACTATACATGAGGTGCAGTATAATATACAGGACTATACATCGGGTGCAGTATAATATGGAATATACATGAGGTGCAGTGTAATATACAGGACTATACATGCGGGACATGGGTGCAGTATAATATACTGGACTATACATGAGGTGACGTGTAATATACAGGACTATACATCGGGTGCAGTGTAATATATTGGACTATGCATAAGGTGCAATATAATATACAGGATGGGACAGGGTGCAGTATAATATACAGAACTATACATGGGGTGCAGTGTAATATACAGGACTATACATGGGTGTAGTGCAATATGCAGGACTATAAATGAGGTGCAGTGTAGTATAGAACATGAGTATACATGCATTGCAGTGCAATATACAAGACTATACATGGGGTTCAGTATAACATACAGGACTATACTTTTGGTGCAATGTTTTATACAGGACTATACATGGGGTGCAGTATAATATACAGGACTATACATGGGGTGCAGTGTAATATACAGGACTATACATGGGGCAGTGTAATATACAGGACTATACATGGGGTGCAGTGTAATATGCGCTAATTTGTTAACGATAATTTGTTTTCCCTTACCCTGAGTTCAGACCTGAGCGTTCCTACGCGCTGTAAAACGCTCAACAAGGAGAAACCAATGATTCCCTATGGGAATGGTTCTCACCTGGGCGTTTTACAGCGCGTACGATCACGCTGTAAAACGCCCGACGCTCAAACAAGTTCTTGAGCTTTTTTGGGGCGTTTTGTCACGCGTTCCCGTACATAGATATTTGGGAACGCGCGACAATGTGTGTTCGCTTGTCTCTGTATGCGCGATTTTAAACGCCCGTACAATCACGCATACAGAGCGCTCCTTTCAGAACGCTCAGGTCTGAACCCAAGGTTAGAGGTTAGTCCTAACAGCAGCACATGTGGGGTTTATCCGCCCCAGTGAAACTGGTAGGACAGACAGAATATTTAATTAAGTAAAGTATTCAAATAAATCCACGCCCCCATTACCTCACTATAAGAGGCCAAACCCCCCATACATCAGTGTGTGTCATAACAAGAAACTCTCCAAAAAACAAAGGGAGGAATATCTGTGTGCTGCTGTTAAGACTAAGGGAAAATAAATGATCGTTAAGAAATTAACGCTTCCCTTACGTCCTAACCAGCAGCACATGTGGGGACTTAGCAAGTAGTTAGCCTAAAGGGTAGGGACTTCAATGCTGAATGGAATTCAAAACAGACCACCCAAAGGCAGTGTCTTCTGAACCCCTGAGGTTGAGTCTATAATGGCTCACAAAGGTAGAATGTGAGCTCCAGGAGGCCGCGGAACAGATCTGTTCCAGAGGAATAATAGACCTTTCGGCCCAACTAGTAGAGACTGCTCGGGTGGAGTGAGCAGTGACAAAGGCAGGAAGAGGTCTATTCTGGAAAGCGAAAGATTCTCTGATGGCCTCTCTGATCCATCTACTTAGAGTAGGCTTAGAGGCCTTCTTCCCTTTATTCCTGCAAAAGAACAGGATAAGAAGATTCTCTGACCTTCTGAACTCCCGGAATCTCTCAATATAGATTCTCAAACATCTGGCCACATCCAGAGTATGGAGGGAACTTTCTTCTGCAGAGGAAGAAGAGGAACATAACACAGGCAAACACACAACTTGATTAATGTTGTGCACAGAGGGCACCTTAGGCAAAAAGGTGGGTAAAAAACGTAAAAGGACTCTCTCCAGTAAAAATAAAGTGTATGGCTCATACGACGAGAAAGCCTAAAGCTCTGAAATGCGTTTGGCCGAAAATACGGTCAACAAAAAAGGTTACCTTCCAGAATAAAAACTTAAAGTCCACTTCTTTCAAGGGTTCAAAGGGAGGACCATTCAACCATTTAAGCACCACTGAGAGATCCCACTGTGGTATTGGTCTTGAAATGATAGGCTTAAGACGTATGGCTCCTTTAACCGCCTCCGGACCGCCTAACGCAGGCATCACGGGCCGGCAAAAGTTTGAGGGGGGTCACGTCATCAGCTTGCCAGCCAATGATCGTGGCTGGCTAGCTGATGATTTTTAAAAAAACAAATCACAGGCCAGTTAACACTTTATATTTATAAATATAAAGTGTTAAATAGCTGCTGTGCTCCTCTGCTGGTCCTTTTCGTCGGTTGGTCTCAGCAGAGGAGCACAGTTCACAGTGAGTACACAAGACACAACACTTAGCCACCAGATCACCCCCCATCACCCCAATTAACCCCTTGATCACCCCTTGATCGCCCCTGTCAATCACCTAGTGAAAGTGTAAACTGTCACTTTTTTTTTCACTGGTATTGACTGTTAGGTTTTAGGATAGTTTAGGCCCCTTGGTTAGGTAGTTAGCAATCGGTTATCGCACAGCCCACTGCACCGCAGTCACTGATTCGTTGATTAGCGTATCGCTAATCAGCATTTGTACTGATCACAGTCAGATCTATAATAGTATTAGTGTCACCTTAGCTCGCCCTCCACCCAAAACGCAGTGTTTGCCGGATCAGGCCTGATCGGTCGCCCATACATGCGTTCACCCACGCCCGCCCCGCCGCAGTGACAAAATGTTTTTATTTTTTTGATCACTGCACAATCATTTTGCAAGCGCTGCGGCGATAAAAAAATCATGTTTTTATATTTTTTTGTCAATCGCAGCGGCCTCCGGTACTTCGCTAGCCTCCCATTTGTAAGACAGGCTTGCTTTTTTCTTGGGTAGTCTCAGGGAATACCCCCTAAATTTAGTAGTCCAAATGTCAAAGAAGGGGTATTCTTCTGAAGAGGCCTACAGGATTCTGACCCAGTCGGATGAGGAATGGGAACCCTCATCTGACGAATCTAGCGGGTCAGAATATGAACCTGTAGAAAGCAGTGGCAGTCTGACACAAAGTTCGGACGAGGAGGTTGAGGTCCTTGATACCACCAAGCGTACCCGGCCCCGTGTTGCTAGACCACAGGTTGCGCAGGATCCGCTTCAAGGGCAGCAGAGTGGGGCTGGCGCTGTCGGATTACGTGGTGAGGCATACACCAGCAGCGCAGCCCACCCTGGACCTAGTACCAGCACTGCCGTACAACATGGTGAAGAGGCGAGCACCAGAAGGGCAGTTGAAGCTGGTACGGTGGCACGTGCAATAGTTACCCCGTCGCAGCCACCGCACAGACAGACCCGTAGACCCCCTAGAGTCCCTGAGGTGCTGGCAAACCCTGATTGGCAGTCCCCAACTTCAGCCGCACCATTAGTTCCCCCTTTCACCGCCCAGTCTGGAGTTCGGGTTGAGACAGATCAGATCGGTTCGGCCCTGGGATTTTTTGAGCTGTTCTTGACTGCGGAGATCTTGGACATAGTCGTGGCAGAAACAAACTGGTATGCCACTCAATTTATATCCGCCAACCCGGGAAGCTTTTATGCCCAGCCTTTCCGATGGAAACCCGTCCAAGTTTCCGAATTAAAAAAAATTCTGGGCCTTCTCCTCAACATGGGTCTAACCATGAATTGCGGTCATATTGGTCCACGAACCCAATTCATCACATGCCCATGTTCTCTGCTGCCATGTCCAGGGCACGATTTGAGGCCATCCTGAGTTTCCTGCACTTTAGTGACAATAGCACCTCTCGTCCCAGAGGCCACCCAGCTTTTGACCGGCTCCACAAAATTCGAGCAAAACATCTGCGTAGACGAGTCCCTTATACATTTTACCGGGTGCTCTGGCTTCAAACAATGCTGTCAAAGGATGCTTTCATTGTAACAGCATGGTGAAAGGGAACTCCTTCGTACATCCCAGGACAGGCAGGAGGTACAGTATCAGACAATTTTTTACATGTAACTCTTCTTTTGTGATTTATATACTTTGGTGCCCATGTGGACTTTTATATGTGGGCGAGACGACCCAAGAATGTAAAAAAAGACTGACACAGCATAAGTCTAAAATTCGTAAACCTGCTTTGGACCTCCCTGTCCCGGAACATTTTTTCAAGGCTGGACATAACGTCTCACAGCTGAGGTTCCAAATTATTGATGGGATTAGACAGCCCCGATGAGGAGGGGATCGAGAGACCTTGTTGAAACGTCTAGAACTAAAATGGATTCATAGACTAGACACCCTGGAGCCCAGGGGTCTTAATAGGGACTTTAATTTGGGGGTTTTTGCCTGATTTTGTGATCCTCGTTTCATACCCCTTTATTCCGTGTATAGGAGCTTTTTTAATACTGTATCTTAAGTTTTGTGCCCAACATGTATGTTGTGTTAGGTTTTAATAGACCATGGTGATATGAACACATTTACACATAATTTTTTTTCTCTTTTTCCAGCCTGTGGATGGTGGGTCCCTATGTGTTCCTCTGCGCTCTACGCTTATCCTGGTCTATCCCCGACTGTTGAACTCGTGGTACCTCTCTACAGCTACTAGTCGAAGGTAAAGGGGAATCTGGATACCAATTTGGAAGACTGTGGGATGTTATGCCCAGCTTTGAAGGAATTGGGGATGGGTCTGGCTACTCCTGTCTGGAGAGGTGTGTTTGGACTGCCTGTATGTGTGGACACAATCCTGTTCCTATGGCTGGTTGTTATGAGCAGCTGTGGGGCATTTTTTGTGTCCACAATCCCCCTAAATAACGTGACATACGCTACTCCATATATTTTGAATATGGAGGTGTGATCTGTTTCTTGGGGCTGAATACATGGGAACATGGGAACCCCGACTGGGTGTTCAGCCGGCTGTCGCTGGTTGTACCCCTGGGGGGACCATGTTGTCTCCTGGGTGGTCTCTAGCTGATGCATGAGTGGGTGCACTCTCGACCCTGCGGGTGGCTGTTATGGACCACGGGGGTCATGCTTGTGTATCCACATACCCAAAATAATTGGACACACGTCCAGTCCCGTGGTAGGGACGGGAGCGGTGACCAGTTTCCTGGGGTGGAATGGATGTGAACACAGTTGCCTCAAGGGGGTGTGCAAGTGGCGGTTGCCGATTGTCACCCTGGAGGTAATGTGCTCGATATGATGTATTTACGGCTGGAGATGGATGGATGGTCCATTAAAAACCTCCTGGCAGGTTGACTGACTCCCCCTACTAATAAATGGCTGCAGGTCCGACTGGCCTGGTGTGCCAGATGACATGGAGTGCTCCGTTTTCATTATGGAGCGTCTCTGTCTCCCTGACGACCGGAGCTAGCTGTCCTGCATTGAGTCTGTGTTGAGGGGAGGAGCAATCTCCCCTCCACACAGCAACAGCTGAGGTCACGATAAACCCATTTTTCCTATTGGCTCCAGTCACCTAGCAGAGGAATATTCTTATTTGCTCTGGGAATCGGCAACTAGTGACGTCATCAACAGCCTTTTTTCTTATTGGCCGATGCTGGGGAACACCTCCGTTGCCTAGGTGCTGTGGCAGGTCCTTGAGCATGCGTATTGTGAAGGAGGGGACGCCAGTGTCTGGCATGTTACCGGGACTAGCGTGGAGTGCAGGGATAGCATGGAGATCCTCATACACAGGTAATATATAGGGGAATATGTCCACTTCATCACTTTATATGCTGTTTAATTACTTTGATGATAATTAAGTATTTGTTGAATGTTCAGTTAATTGAATCATGTTTTGTGTAAATGGAAGTATACTCCCACTGGGGGGCGGAGCTATATACATCCATTATTGTATCCACCCATACACACTATTTAAGGCACACTGGGATATGGTCACTCACTGCTTGATAAAGACCAACTGAGATCGAAACGTCGCTGTATACTGGCTGCTTGAGTGAATAAATCACCACTATTTTCATTATTTACCGGCGAGTGCTGCGGATTATTGAATTGTCTGGCTTCAAACAATACATCCCAAGCAAGCGCGCCCGGTATGGGGTCAAATTGTATAAGCTCTGTGAAAGGGCCACAGGCTATACCCACAAATTTTGGATCTATGAGGGTAAAGATCAGACCCTGGAGCCGGTCGGTTGCCCTGATTACCTGGGGAGCAGTGGGAAGACAGTCTGGGACTTGGTGTCACCCTTATTTGGCAAGGGGTACCATCTTTATGTGGACAATTTCTACACAAGTGTGGCCCTCTTCAGGCATTTGTTCCTAGAACAGATTGGCTGCTGTGGCACTGCGCAACCTAGTCGCACGGGCTTCCCCCAACGGCTCGTTACCACCCGTCTTGCAAGGGCTTGTGTAATGAAGAACTGCTCGCGGTGAAATGCAGAGACAAGCGTGACGTTTACATGCTCTCCTCCATTCACGCAGACACGACAATACAAATTGAACGAGCAACCAGTGTCATTGAAAAGCCCCTCTGTGTCCACGACTATAATTCGCTCATGGGGGGGGGTGGACTTCAATGACCAGATGTTGGCTCCGTATTTAGTTTCCCGACGCACCAGACTCTGGTATAAGAAGGTGTCTGTATATTTAATTCAATTGGCTGCATATAATAGTTTTGTTCTCTACAGTAAGGCTGGGAGAACAGAATCCTTCCTCAAATTTCAGGAAGAGATCATCGAGAACCTCTTGTATCCAGGAGGTTCCGTGGCCCCATCCACCAGTGTAGTGAGCCGTCTACACGAGCGACATTTCCCCAGTGTCGTTCCCGGTACCTCAACCCAACCGTCACCCCGAAAAAGATGTTGTGTCTCTAGCAGGAGTGGAATAAGGTGTGACACCCACTATTTCTGTCCTGACTGCCCTGACCGCCCTGACCACCCTGCCCTATGCTTTGGGGAGTGTTTCCGGAAGTACCACACACAGGTACACTTAGCATAGGGATCACATCTCACAGGACAGGCACACAGGGCTATAAGGGCCCATTCACACAGAGCTGTTGCAAACCTCTCCTTTCACCTGGGACAAAGTGCATAATGTACTTCGCCACATCTCTGGGCGATTTGCGCTTTGCACATTGTCCCATGGGGAAGGAGAGGTTTGTCCTATAAAGGTAAAATAAAAATCACCAGTCAGCAAAAAAGTTAACGTTATGTTCAAAAAGTTAAATAAAGTTTATATGTTGTGTTCAAAAGTTATTATAAAGTTAATAAATTTATTGCGTTGCGGCCTGTGTTTTTTACTTTATTTTATTTTTTTACCTTCCAGGTGGACCAACCGATCGACTAGCTGAAGCACTGATGTGCATTCTGACAGAAGCATTGCGGTGCTGTCAGATTACACAAAAGTCTGTGTATGCGGCGCTGCAAAACGAGATTTCTCCTCTGCAGTAAAAGATGCGTTTGCCGAGGCATATGAGCTGAGGAGGCGGCGGTGTTCATATGCTTTGGCAAACACTTTGTATATATAAAAAAAAATTAAAAAAATCCCGGCAATGATTTATTCATCCACATCGATTAATGTGAATGGAGAAATCGGGTTTGCCAGGGCATACAAGCTAAGTGGGTATGAATGTTGGGCGGAGCTCCTATGTCCTGGCAGACACCTTTCCCCTCCCTTTTTTTTTGGCAGAGATTTTTTCATCCACATTGATTGATCCGAATGAAGAAATCTGTGCCGTTCATTTATCCGTATGCTCAATATAAGAAGAATAGCAGAAACTCCTAATGCTGGCCATACATGTAATGATTGCGGAGACCCTCAAATGCCAGGGGAGTACAAACACCCCACAAATGACCCCACTTTGGAAAGAAGACAACCCAAGGTATTCGCTGAGGGTCATATTGAGTCCATGAAAGATTGAAATTTTTGTCTCAAGTTAGCGGAAAGGGAGACATTGTGAGAAAAAAATAAAAAATTCTGCTAACTTGTGCCAACATCTTTTTTTCTATGAACTCAGCATGCTCCTCATTAAATACCTTGGGGTGTCTTCTGTCCAAAATGGGGTCACATGTGGGGTATTTATACTGCCCTGGCTTTTTAGGGGCACTAAAGCATGAGAAGAAGTATGGGATCCAAATGTCTAAAAATGCCCTCCTAAAAGGAATTCGGGCACCTTTGCGCATCTAGGCTGCAAAAAAGTGTCACACATGTGGTATCGCCGTACTCAGGAGAAGTTGGGGAATGTGTTTTGGGGTGTCATTTTACATATACCCATGCTGGGTGAGATAAATATCTTGGTCAAATGCCAACTTTGTACAAACCGGATTCCAAAAAAGTTGGGACACTATACAAATCATGAATAAAAACTGAATGCAATGATGTGGAGGTGCCAACTTCTAATATTTTATTCAGAATAGAACATAAATCACGGAACAAAAGTTTAAACTGAGAAAATGTACCATTTTAAGGGAAAAATATGTTGAATCAGAATTTCATGGTGTCAACAAATCCCCAAAAAGTTGGGACAAGGCCATTTTCACCACTGTGTGGCATCTCCCCTTCTTCTTACAACACTCAACAGATGTCTGGGGACCGAGGAGACCAGTTTCTCAAGTTTAGAAATAGGAATGCTCTCCCATTCTTGTCTAATACAGGCCTCTAACTGTTCAATCGTCTTGGGCCTTCTTTGTTGCACCTTCCTCTTTATGATGCGCCAAATGTTCTCTATAGGTGACAGAGCTGGACTGCAGACTGGCCATTTCAGTACCCGGATCCTTCTCCTACGCAGCCATGATGTTGTGATTGATGCAGAATGTGGTCTGGCATTATCTTGTTGAAAAATGCAGGGTCTTCCCTGAAAGAGATGACGTCTGGTTGGGAGCATATGTTGTTCTAGAACCTGAATATATTTTTCTGCATTGATGGTGCCTTTCCAGACATGCAAGCTGCCCATGCCACACGCACTCATGCAACCCCATACCATCAGAGATGCAGGCTTCTGAACTGAGCGTTGATAACAACTTGGGTTGTCCTTGTCCTCTTTGGTCCGGATGGCATGGCGTCCCCGATTTCCAAAAAGAACTTCGAATCGTGACTCGTCTGACCACAGAACAGTCTTCCATTTTGCCACACTCCATTTTAAATGATCCCTGGACCAGTGAAAACGCCTGAGCTTGTGGATCTTGCTTAGAAATGGCTTCTTCTTTGCACTGTAGAGTTTCAGCTGGCAACGGCGGATGGCACGGTGGATTGTGTTCACTGACAATGGTTTCTGGAAGTATTCCTGAGCCTATTCTGTGATTTCCTTTACAGTAGCATTGCTGTTTGTGGTGCAGTATCGTTTAAGGGCCCGGAGATCACGGGCATCCAGTATGGTTTTACAGCCTTGACCCTTACGCACAGAGATTGTTCCAGATTCTCTGAATCTTCGGATGATGTTATGCACAGTTGATGATGATAGATGCAAAGTCTTTGCAATTTTTCGCTGGGTAACACCTTTCTGATATTGCTCCACTATCTTTCTGCGCAACATTGTGGGAATTGCTGATCCTCTACCCATCTTGGCTTCTGAGAGACACTGCCACTCTGAGAAGCTCTTTTTATACCCAATCATGTTGCCCATTGACCTAATTAATGTTAATTGGTCTTCCAGCTCTTCGTTATGCTCCAATTTACTTTTTCCAGCCTCTTATTTCTACTTGTCCCAACTTTTTTGGAATTTGTTGACACCGTGAAAATTTGAATCAATGTATTTTTCCTTTAAAATTATTCATTTACTCGGATTAAACGTTTGATCTGTCATCTACGTTCTATTACAAATAAAATATTGACATTTGCCATCTCCACATCATTGCATTCAGTTTTTATTCACAATTTGTTTAGTGTCCCAACTTTTTTGGAATCCGGTTTGTATAAAAAAATGGGAAAAGTTGTCTTTTGCCGAGATATTTCTCTCACCCAGCAAGGGTATATGTAAAAAGACACCTCAAAACACATTGCCCTACTTCTTCTGAGTACGGCGATACCAGATGTGTGACACTTTTTTGCAGCCTAGGTGGGCAAAGGGGCCCACATTCCAAAGAGCACCTTTCGGATTTCACAGGTAATTTTTTACAGATTTTGATTTCAAACTACTTCGCACGCATTTGGGCCCCTAAAATGCCAGGGCAGTATAACTACCCCACAAGTGACCCCATTTTGGAAATAAGACACCCCAAGGTATTCCGTGAGGGGCATGGCGAGTTCATAAAATTTTTAAATTTTTGTCACAAGTTAGCGGAAAAAGATTTTTTCAAAAAATTCTTTTTTTACTTACAAAGTCTCATATTCCACTAACTTGCGACAAAAAATAAAAACTTCCATGAACTCACTATGCCCATCACGAAATACCTTGGGGTGTCTTCTTTCCAAAATGGGGTCACTTGTGGGGTAGTTATACTGCCCTGGCATTTTAGGGGCCCAAATGCGTGCAAAGTAGTTTGAAATCAAAATCTGTAAAAAATGGCCTGTGAAATCCGAAAGGTGCTCTTTGGAATGTGGGCCCCTTTGCCCACCTAGGCTGCAAAAAAGTGTCACACATGTGGTATCACTGTACTCAGGAGAAGTTGGGGAATGTGTTTTGGGGTGTAATTTTACATATACCCATGCTGGGTGAGATAAATATCTTGGTCAAATGCCAACTTTGTATAAAACAATGGGAAAAGTTGTCTTTTGCCGAGATATTTCTCTCACCCAGCATGGGTATATGTAAAAAGACACCCCAAAACACATTGCCCTACTTCTTCTGAGTACGGCGATACCAGATGTGTGACACTTTTTTGCAGCCTAGGTGGGCAAAGGGGCCCACATTCCAAAGAGCACCTTTCGGATTTCACAAGCCATTTTTTACACATTTTGATTTCAAACTACTTTGCACGCATTTTGGCCCCTAAAATGCCAGGGCAGTATAACTACCCCACAAGTGACCCCATTTTGGAAAGAAGACACCCCAAGGTATTTCATGGTGGGCATAGTGAGTTCATGGAAGTTTTAATTTTTTGTCACAAGTTAGTGGAATATGAGACTTTGTATGAAAAAAAAAAATCATAATTTTCCGCTAACTTGTGACATAAAATAAAAAGTTCTATGAACTCACTATGCCCATCAGCGAATACTTTAGGGTGTCTACTTTCCGAAATGGGGTCATTTGTGGGGGTTTTCTACTGTTTGGGCATTGTAGAACCTCAGGAAACATGACAGGTGCTCAGAGCTGCTTCAAAAAGCGGAAATTCACATTTTTGTACCATAGTTTGTAAATGCTATAACTTTTACCCAAACCATTTATTTTTACCCAAAATTTTTTTTTATCAAAGACATGTAGAACAATAAATTTAGCGAAAAATTTATATATGGATGTCGTTTTTTAAAAAAATAATTATATCTGAAAGTGAAAACTTTCATTTTTTTAAAAATTGTCGTTAAATTTCGATTAATAACAAAAAAGTAAAAATGTCAGCAACAATGAAATACCACCAAATGAAAGCTCTATTAGTGAGAAGAAAAGGAGGTAAAATTCATTTGGGTGGTAAGTTGCATGACCGAGCAATAAACGGTGAAAGGGTGTTTAAGCTAGGGGGGCTGAGGTGGTTAAGGAACCTCTTAATCAGAGGGTCTTGATGTAAAGATCTGCCAAAGGCGGCTGACAGAGCAGAGATCTGTACCTTGAGTGTAGTAGGGCTGAGGCCCTTATCTAGTCCATCCTGCATGAACTGGAGAATAGCTGATACTGGAGGATCCTGAGATGGTACTTGATGAGATGCACACCATAGAAGAAAAATGCGTTTTACCCTGGCGTAGGCCTTGACAGTCGCAGGAGCTCTGGAATGAGACATCGTCCTTAAGACCGCTGCTGATAGCCCTTCAGGCTCTAGAAGGGACTCATCAATCTCCAGGCTGTCAGATTGAGTCTGGATGGATCCAGGCAGAGCTGAGTGCCCCGGACACCAGGTTCTACATTGGGGGAAGCTTCCAATATTGCCCTCGGCTCATCTGCATGAGCAGGGTAAACCAAGACCTCCTGGGCCAGAATGGAATCACGGCTATTACTGAGGCCTGGTCCTGCCGAATCTTCATCAATACCCTGGGTATCATGGCGATGGGAGGGAAGATGTAGGCCAGCCTGAACTCCCATGGAATTGACAGAGCATCTACTGCCAAGGGATTGTCCTCCCGATACAGGGAACAGAACGTTTCCACTTTGGCATTGAATCTTGTCGCCATTAGATCTATGTCTGGGCGACCCCACCGGAGAGTGATCTGATGAAAGATCTCCTGATTCTGAGACATTTCTCCTAGAGCTGGGACTCCTCTGCTGAGCTGGTCCGCAACCACATTCAGGGACCCCCGAATGTGGACTGCTAAAAGGTGGGAAAGATTCTGCTCTGCCCAAGACAGAATTTGACCTACTTCTGAGAGTAGACTCTGAGACCTGATGCCTCCCTGTTTGTTGATGTAAGATACCGCAGTAGAATTGTCCGAGCGAAACCTTACAGCCTTGTTTCTGATAAGGGGGAAAAAATGAAAGAGAGCCATCCGGATTGCTCTGAGTTCTCTTATATTGGATGACAAACGCTCTTGAGGTCACCAGGATCCTTGAACTTGAAGTTCCTCTAGATGGGCACCCCAGCTTAGAAAGGATGCATCTGTCGTCAACAGGATCCAACAAATTCGGATCAAGGACCTCCCATCTTTTACCTGTTTCCACCACTTCAGTGAGCGGCGAGCTTGAGATGACAAAGAGCACTTTGTCTCTAGCCCTCTGGGAGTTCGATCCCATAGACTCAGAACTTCCGCTTGAAGAAGGCGAATATGCCACAAGGCCCAAGGAACCGCATCCACGGCTGCTGACATAAGCCTAACATCCTCATCAATACTCGGCGGGGAACCTGAGATTTATGAGGCTAGTGACTCGGATGAACTTATCCTCCACACCCAGAGGTGACTCTTGGTCTTCCTTTCCTGGGGCGGTCCGCATGTGAGCCAGTTTCTTTGTAGCGCTTGATGGTTTTTGTGACTGCACTTGGCGACACTTTCAAAGTTTTCCCAATTTTTCGGACTGACTGACCTTCATTTCTTAAAGTAATGATAGCCACTTGTTTTTCTTTGCTTAGCTGCTTTTTTCTTGCCATAATACAAATTCTAACAGTCTATTCAGTAGGACTATCAGCTGTATATCCACCTGACTTCTCCACAACACAACTGATGGTCCCAACCCCATTTATAAGGCAAGAAATCCCACTTATTAAGCCTGACAGGGCACACATGTGAAGTGAAAACCATTTCAGGTGACTACCTATTGAAGCTCAGCAAGAGTATGCCAAGAGTGTGCAAAGTAGTAATCAAAGCAAAAGGTGTCTACTTTGAAGAACCTAGAATATGACATATTTTCAGTTGTTTCACACTTTTTTGTTATTATCACGATCGGCGTAACTGTCACATACGTGACACGGAGGGAGGAAAAGAGGGAGGCCCTGCCCTAGTGAGAGGGAAGGTGGTGACCCCTGACTCACCTTGCGGCTGGCGCCTGGCTGCCCTGTCGTCCCTAGACGGGTTCCTCACCCGTACGCCGATCACGTGCCTAAAACCCTGGCTTTCCCTAGGATGAGCCCTAGATAGTGAACAGGGCGGTGGGAACACTAGTCCGCACCACTAGCTCTAAAGGAAAACACCAAGGGGAGGACAGACAATACAAACTAAACATATAATCCCAGGTGGGCAACAACAGGAGACAACAAAAGCCCAACAGGGATCCGGAGGGTAGCACTCTGGAACAACAACCAGATTCTCAGCTCCAGTGGGTCAGCATAGATGTCCAGGCAGGAAGCTCTATAACTGGCAACAAGAGAAGTGTGAGAGGAGAATATAAGGAGTTTGGGAGTGGCAGACAAGAAACAGCTGAGGAGGAGAAGCTACGGATCCCTGAGTGAGACAAAAAGGATAGCAAGGCAAACACAGAAAACAAACACTAAGAAACACTGTGATCTTTAGACATAGAGCGCGCAGCCACCCGCTGCGACTTCCTGACCCCGGGTATAACGGAGTCAGACGTGGCTCTTGACACCCTCGTGACAGTACCCCCCCTTTCACGAGGGGCCTCCGGACACTCAGGACCAGGTCTCTCCGGATGAGAGACATGGAAAGCCTGAATCAACCTGTTGGCGTTTACCTCTGACGCTGGAACCCACATTCTTTCCTCGGGACCGTAACCCCTCCAATGCACCAGATACTGAAGAGAGCGGCGGACCCGACGAGAATCAACAATTCTGGATATTTGAAACTCCAGATTACCATCCACAACAACAGGAGGAGGTGGCAGCGGTGATGGTTCTAGAGGTGGAACATACTTCTTGAGCAACGACTTATGGAAGACGTTATGGATCTTAAAAGTCTGAGGTAGCTCCAGGCGAAAAGCCACAGGGTTAATGACGGCTACAATTTTATAAGGACCAATGAACCTAGGACCCAGTTTCCAAGAGGGAACCTTCAACTTAATATTCCTAGTAGACAACCACACATAGTCATTCACTCCTAGGTCCGGACCTGGCGACCGTTTCTTATCGGCCATGCATTTGTATTTACGACTCATATTTTTCAAGTTAGCTTGCACCTTCTGCCATACCGATAAAAGAGATGAAGAAAACCGTTCCTCTTCGGGAACCCCAGAAGACCCCCCCTCTTTGAAAGTACAAAATTGGGGATGAAAACCGTATGCACCAAGAAATGGTGACTTGCCAGTGGATTCCTGACGGCGATTATTTATGGTAAACTCGGCTAACGGTAAATATGATGACCACACCTCTTTGTTTTCAGACGCAAAACACCTTAAATATGTTTCTAGGTTTTGGTTGGTACGCTCAGTCTGTCCATTCGACTGAGGATGGAAAGCTGAGGAAAAGGATAAGTGTACCCCTAAACGGGTACAAAAAGCTTTCCAAAACTTAGAAATAAACTGGGTTCCCCGATCCGAAACCACATCGGAAGGGACCCCGTGAAGCTTCACGATTTCACTGATAAACACCTGAGCAAGAGTCTTAGCATTAGGAAGTGCGGGTAGCGCAGTAAAGTGTACCATTTTGCTAAACCTGTCTACTACTACCAAGATAACTGTTTTACCCGCAGACAAAGGTAAGTCAGTGATGAAATCCATTGATAGATGTGTCCATGGTCTATTGGGGATGAAAAGTGGCAATAAAGACCCTGCTGGACGTGTATGAGAGACTTTCGCGCGTGCACAAGTAGAACAAGTAGACACGAAATCTATTACATCCTGACACAACCTTGGCCACCAAA
The DNA here is from genome assembly GCF_014858855.1 of Bufo gargarizans. NCBI lineage: Eukaryota > Metazoa > Chordata > Amphibia > Anura > Bufonidae > Bufo > Bufo gargarizans. The sequence goes on from NC_058080.1 coordinate 319,316,067, forward strand.
AACGACGAGACAATAGCTCCAAGGTTGCTTTACTACCCGGGTGCCCAGCAAGTGCCGAATTATGATGTTCCTTCAATAACTCAAGACGCAGGTTTAACGGTACAAACAATTTCTCTGAGGGGCAAGAGGCCGGGGCGTCCCCCTGGGCCTCTAACACCTTTCCCTCTAGAACAGAGTGTACAGCAGAGACAACCACTCCTCTTTGTAAAATAGGTACCGGATCACTAACATTACCCCCTCCAGGGAAACTACGAGACAATGCGTCTGCCTTGGTATTTTTTGCCCCAGGACGATAGGTGATTACAAAGTTAAATCTGGTAAAGAATAGCGACCACCTAGCTTGTCTAGGGGTGAGACGCTTAGCCGATTCTAGGTACAGAAGGTTTTTGTGATCCGTAATTACCGTGACGGGGTGGATTGCTCCCTCTAAGAAGTGACGCCACTCTTCAAACGCCAGTTTAATCGCCAACAGTTCCCTATTTCCAATATCATAGTTCTTTTCTGCTGCAGATAATTTTTTGGAAAAGAAAGCGCAAGGACGCCATTTGCCAGGAGACGGACCCTGAGACAATACAGCCCCCACTCCCACCTCCGACGCATCAACTTCAACAATAAAAGGCTGGGAGACATCAGGTTGAATTAGGACAGGTGCCGAGGTAAATCTCTCTTTTAGAGAGGAAAATGCAATTTTAGCGGCGTCAGACCATTTAGAAAAATCAGTCCCCTTCCTAGTCATGTCAGTAAGGGGTTTAACGATCACTGAATAATTTTTAATAAACTTTCTGTAGAAATTTGCGAAACCCAAAAACCGTTGTAGAGCTTTAAGGTTCTCAGGAAGATCCCAATCTAAAATTGCCTGGACCTTCCCAGGATCCATACGGAAACCTGAAGCAGATAATAGATATCCCAGGAATTGTATTTCCTGAACGGCGAAGACACATTTTTCAATTTTCGCATATAATTTATTCGTCCGTAGGACCTGCAGTACTTGCCTGACATGTACTTCATGTGTTTTCAGATCAGCCGAATAAATTAAGATATCATCTAGGTATATGACTACAAACCTGCCGATGAGATGACTAAAAATATCATTAACGAAATGTTGGAAGACAGCAGGGGCATTGGTCAGACCGAAAGGCATGACTAAATTTTCGTAATGCCCCTCAGGGGTGTTAAAAGCTGTCTTCCACTCATCCCCTTCCTTGATACGAATCAGATTGTAGGCCCCCCTAAGATCAAGTTTGGAGAACCACCTAGCACCCGCAATCTGATTAAAAAGGTCAGGAATGAGAGGAAGAGGGTATGGGTCTAGGACGGTTATCCGGTTTAGCTCACGGAAATCTAGGCAAGGACGCAGGCCCCCATCTTTCTTTTTAACAAAGAAAAACCCTGCAGCCATGGGTGAAGAAGAGGGTCTGATGTGTCCCTTGGCCAGACTCTCGGAGATATAATCTTTCATGGCTTGTCTCTCGGGACCCGAAAGATTATACAACCTGGACTTGGGTAATTTTGCACCGGGAATCAGGTTAACCGGGCAATCATAAGGACGATGAGGTGGTAGCTTCTGACAACCCTTTTCAGAAAAAACGTCCTCAAAGTCCGAAATAAATGTAGGTAGGGAAGCTATGGAGGCGATTAAGCAATTGTTATTTAAGCAATTCTCTCTGCAATGCTCACTCCACTCCAATATCTCCCTGGCCTGCCAATCCACCACTGGATTGTGCGCTACCAACCAGGGAAGACCCAATACCACAGGAGAGGGAAGGCCCTCCAGAACGTAACATGAAAGACGCTCCTTATGGTGGTCCCCTACCCGAAGATGTAAGTTATGGACAACGTGAGTGAGGTTTCTCTGAGACAGAGGAGCAGAGTCAATAGCGAATATGGGAATGGGTCTCTGCAGCGTACAGAGAGACAAACCCATAGTGCGGGCAAAATGGGCATCTATCAAATTTACCCCTGCACCACTGTCTAGAAAAAAAGAAATAGACTCCGTCTTAACACCAAAAACAATAACCGCTGGCAACACAAATTGAGATGTTCGTATGGAGGAAACGTATACCCCCCGGCTGACATCCTCCGCACAGCCTGGGGTTAGTAGTTTTCCGACGGTCTTTTGTTTTTGGGAAAGGAGGGACAGACATTAATGAAATGACCCTTCCCCCCACAGAAAAAACAAGCCCCCCACCTACGGCGAACCTCAGGAGGACGGACCTGACGAGAAGTTCCTCCTAGCTGCATAGGCTCATCTAAGTCAGTACAGACTAACTGCTGCTTGGGAGAGGTTACCGATTGCTCAGGAATTTTCGATCTCTCCCTAAGACGTCTATCTATCCTGATAGAGAGGGACATAACAGCATCAAGGGAAAGGGGGGTCTCATACAGCGCCAGCGCATCCTTAACCCTTTCAGATAACCCAGAGCAGAACTGACTCCTGAGAGCCGGGTCGTTCCACTGAGTATCCGTAGCCCACCTGCGGAACTCTGAGCAATATTCCTCTGCTGGCCGATCTCCCTGTAGGAGTCTCCGTAACTTCGACTCAGCCAGGGCGACACGGTCAGGGTCATCATATATGAGACCCAAAGCCCCAAAAAATCCCTCCACTGACCGGAGAGCCTGGGAACCAGGGGGTAGCGAGAACGCCCAGGATTGCGGGTCCCCCTGAAGCAGGGAAATAACAATCCCCACCCGCTGTTCTTCATTACCTGAGGAGTAAGGGCGCAGCTTAAAATATAATTTGCAGGCCTCACGGAACAACACAAATTTGTCCCTTCCCCCAGAGAATCTGTCAGGAAGAACAACCTTGGGTTCTGTAACAACCTGGTTACCCATAGCAACCGCTGGGCTTACGGTCTGCTGCATTTGCTGCTGCTGTTGGAGGACAGACGCCTTCAATCCTGCCACCTCCAAAGACAGGCCTTGAAGCTGTTTTGCCAAAGCAGCAATAGGATCCATATTGGATTCTAAGTAGAGAAAAATAAAAAAATTATATATATTTTTATTTTTTTTTCTAAAAAAAAAAAATAAGGGCCAGTTATAATTTCACGATCGGCGTAACTGTCACATACGTGACACGGAGGGAGGAAAAGAGGGAGGCCCTGCCCTAGTGAGAGGGAAGGTGGTGACCCCTGACTCACCTTGCGGCTGGCGCCTGGCTGCCCTGTCGTCCCTAGACGGGTTCCTCACCCGTACGCCGATCACGTGCCTAAAACCCTGGCTTTCCCTAGGATGAGCCCTAGATAGTGAACAGGGCGGTGGGAACACTAGTCCGCACCACTAGCTCTAAAGGAAAACACCAAGGGGAGGACAGACAATACAAACTAAACATATAATCCCAGGTGGGCAACAACAGGAGACAACAAAAGCCCAACAGGGATCCGGAGGGTAGCACTCTGGAACAACAACCAGATTAAACCAAAAACAAAACAAGTGGAGTATTGTATCAAAAGATATATCATTTATTATAAAATATAAAAAATGGGGAACAACGGAATGTTGTAATACAGTACACGGAGAAGCACAGGGTGAGTCAGTACAAAAAGACACCATGAAAATACGCAAAGTCATGCGCAATTGGGTACGGTCAGGTGTAAGGCAAAGCTAGGGCTCTGGGAAACCAGTAGGATATTACGTATACTGTTCACCCAATTGAGGGTATGGTACACCCAGTACCACAAACAGAAAATAAACCCAGAGTCGTAGCTGCATACACTAATGATGTTGACATCACCATCAATCCCATATAATCATGAATTATGACCAAGCTGGGGTGGAGGTGGATGTGAATGATACAGAAGATATACATACGTGGTACCATAGGTATGCGCCTAAGTGCATGGGGCCCAATAAGGACACGTACAAGGGAACCATGCACACAGTTTAAATCAAACTAAATGCAGACCGTACCTGAGGACATGGTGAAAGTTGAGAGACAAACCCTGGGCGCGGGACCTCGACGCGCGTTTCACCTCACGGCTTCGTCAGGAGGTACTAAGTAGTGTATGAGCAAGGTATATATAGGGCATGGTGGGGGAAGGGGCAATGAGCTGCAATTACCTGCATTCGGCGCATCTGAGAACCACACAAACGGGCGCGGGAGGTTCCATGATAGGTGCGTATCGGAGCGCATCGTGATGGCGTCACCCAGCGCATGCGCGCCCCGCGACCCCCGTGGAACGCAGATGGACCGCAATCTGTGTTACCTACAGAGGTTAAAGGATGAAGCTAGATCGCGCGATTGCCATAATATGGTTGGAAATACGCCTGTCGTATCGTCACCGGGCCCCATGCACAAAAGGACTTATATATAAATGACAAAAAATGCAAAACATAATACATAACAGAAAACATAAGATAGATCCAGGAATGGTAACTAATAACGTTATCATTAGTGTGACTGTACGTGTATATTAGTGTAAACAAAAATAGTGTATCATTTGAAAGACATATAGAGATCCATATAAATAGGACCATAATGGTGCGGGCTATAAGTAGCCCCTATAATTCATACATCATAGTGATGTTAACAACATATAGTGTACTAAAAATTCGTGACAATAAAACCACATAGGTGACCAGTATCGTGGTCATACAATTGATCTATAATACTGTGTGTCAAAAAGGAGAAGGATCTTATCGAATAAAACTATTTTAGCTAATGAGGTACATACAATCACTAATGTACATAGTCAAAAAGTGGTGATGCACACTAACAACACCGTTGGAGCCGAAGTGTACCCCATGTACATAATGATGTAATCTCTCAATTAACATAAAAGTAGACCACAAATAAACATATAGATCTGCACAGTAGGTGCAATGAAGCAATTATTAGAATAAAAAACAGTCGTCCACTGATATTCCTAAGATAAGACTGTATAATGTGGACCCGCTGTGATGGTGGTGGGGGCGCGCGGGGCGACACCCCGGGCAACAACCGGTAGCCCGCGGGGTCGCCCCGGGCGCACCCAACCAACCACCCAGCAAGAATGACAAAAGGTGTATAAAAAAGTCCTAAGTCGGGAAGGGGTGGCCGGGGTGGCACCACCGGCGGCAAAAGGCCGCCGGCGGGGTCAACAGAGGCACCCCCCCTCCGCCAAGGCAAAGGGCAATGGCCGGAACAATATAGACAGTGGCAGTAAAGAAGCAAGGCAATCGAGACGGCACCGCAGGCATCATTAAGGCCGTGTACGGGGCCTGACGGAACCCCCACGACCCCACGACCCCACAAAAGAAGAACGAGGCCACAATAGACGGAGCCCTACCCATATATCAACGACAGTTCCAATGTCGGACAGGGACTCCCCAAAGATTAAATCATATCACAGCAAAGATCTCATGCTTGAGGTACTATATAGTACCCCACAGAAATGGTAGTAGATGTCGTATAAATATGTTGCTGGAAGGTCTTGACAGACGTCCTTTACTGTGGTGATCGTGTCATCCTAATAGGTAGTTCTATCCATCGTCATCAGTGCCACACAGGAATGAATAACATGATCTCGAAAAGAAAAAATAACAATGTTATAGACAAAACAATATAATAGAAAACAAAAATAATAATATATACCCTGCAATAAAATTTGCGCAATATTCATAGAAAGGAAGAAAAACTGATGGATTCGTTGAGGCCATATGGGGTGACGGTATCGAGGTTGACAATCCACCGGGTCTCTCTACGAAGTAGAGCCATTTTAATGTTACTACCTCTAGACCCTAGGTGAATTCTGTCGATACCCCTTACCGTCAACCCCCCTGGATCGGACCCGTGAAACCTGCGGAAATGTCGTGGAACCGCCTGCAGTGACTCCCAATCCTTCTCAGGAATTTCTGCCGCTGCTCGGATCTTACAGACATGTTCCAAGATCCGTATCTTCAGAGCTCTCTTTGTCATACCAAGATAAGAGAGGTTACACGGGCATGTGAGGAGGTACAGTGGGATGCGAAAGTTTGGGCAACCTTGTTAATCGTCATGATTTTCCTTTATAAATCGTTGGTTGTTACGATAAAAAATGTCAGTGAAATATATCATATAGGAGACACACACAGTGATATTTGAGAAGTGAAATAAAGTTTATTGGATTTACAGAAAGTGTGCTATAATTGTTTAAACAGAATTAGGCAGGTGCATAAATTTGGGCACCACAAAAAAGAAATGAAATCAATATTTAGTAGATCTTTCTTTTGCAGAAATTACAGCCTCTAAACGTTTCCTGTAGGTTCCAATGAGAGTCTGGATTCTGGTTGAAGGTATTTTGGACCATTCCTCTTTACAAAACATCTTTAGTTCATTCAGGTTTGATGGCTTCCGAGCATGGACAGCTCTCTTTAAGTCACACCACAGATTTTCAATTATATTCAGGTCTGGGGACTGAGATGGCCATTCCAGAAGGTTGTACTTGTTCCTCTGCATAAACGCCTTAATGGATTTTAAACAGTGTTTAGGGTCGTTGTCTTGTTGAAAGATCCAGCCCCGGCGCAGCATCAGCTTTGTCACTGATTCCTGGACATTGGTCTCCAGAATCTGCTGATACTGAGTGGAATCCATGCGTCCCTCAACTTTGACAAGATTCCCAGTCCCTGCACTGGCCACACAGCCCCACAGCATGATGGAACCACCACCATATTTTACTGTAGGTAGCAGGTGTTTTTCTTGGAATGCTGTGTTCTTTTTCCTCCATGCATAACACCCCTTGTTATGGCCAAATAACTCAATTTTAGTTTCACCAGTCCACAGCACCTTATTCCAAAATGAAGCTGGCTTGTCCAAATGTGCTTTAGCCCACCTCAAGCGGCACTTTTTGTGCTGTGGGCGGAGAAAAGGATTCATCTGCATTACTCTCGCATACAGCATCTCCTTGTGTAAAGTGCGCCGAATGGTTGAACGATGCACAGTGACTCCATCTGCAGCAAGATGATGTTGTAGGTCTTTGGTGCTGGTCTGTGGGTTGACTCTGACTGTTCTCACCATTCGTCGCTTCTGTCTAGCTGAGATTTTTCTTGGTCTGCCACTTCTAGCCTTAACTTGAACTGGGCCTGTGGTCTTCCATTTCCTCAATATGTTCCTAACTGTGGAAGCAGACAGCTGAAATCTCTGAGACCGCTTTCTGTATCTTTCCCCTAAACCATGATGGTGAACAATCTTTGCCTTCAGGTCATTTGAGAGTTGTTTTGAGACCCCCATGTTGCTAATCTTCAGAGAAAATTAAAAGAAGAGGGAAACTTAAAATTGACCCCCTTAAATACTCTTTAGCATAATTGGATTCACCTGTGTATGTAGGTCAGGGGTCACTGAGCTTACCAAGCCAATTTGAGTTCCAATAATTCATTCTAAAGGTTTTGGAATCAATAAAATGACAACAGTGCCCAAATTTATGCACCTGTCTAATTTTGTTTAAACAATTATAGCACACTTTCTGTAAATCCAATAAACTTCATTTCACTTCTCAAATATCACTGTGTGTGTCTCCTATATGATATATTTAACTGACATTTTTTATCGTAACAACCAATGATTAATACAGTAAAATCATGACGATAAACAAGGTTGCCCAAACTTTCGCATCCCACTGTATATCACAGCCACAGTATTACAATTAATGTAGTGTACGATCTTAAAATCTTTTCGACCAGAGGAATCACTGAAGGCGGTAGAACGAATCATAAACCTACAGGCAGCACATGCTCCACAAGAAAAGGACCCCCATTTGGGACTTTCACTGCCAACAACCAGATTCTCTGCTCCAGTGGGTCAGCATAGATGTCCAGGCAGGAAGCTCTATAACTGGCAACAAGAGAAGTGTGAGAGGAGAATATAAGGAGTTTGGGAGTGGCAGACAAGAAACAGCTGAGGAGGAGAAGCTACGGATCCCTGAGTGAGACAAAAAGGATAGCAAGGCAAACACAGAAAAGAAACACTAAGAAACACCGTGATCTTTAGACATAGAGCGCGCAGCCACCCGCTGCGACTTCCTGACCCCGGGTATAACAGAGTCAGACGTGGCTCTTGACACCCTCGTGACAGTTATGTACAGTACAGACCAAAAGTTTGGACACACCTTCTCATTCAAGGAGTTTTCTTTATTTTCATGACTATGAAAATTGTAGATTCACACTGAAGGCATCAAAACTATAAATTAACACATGTAGAATTAGATACATAAAAAAAGTGTGAAACAACTGAAAATATGTCATATTCTAGGTTCTTCAAAGTAGCCACCTTTTGCTTTGATTACTGCTTTGCACACTCTTGGCATTCTCTTGATGAGCTTCAAGAGGTAGTCACCTGAAATGGTTTTCACTTCACAGGTGTGCCCTGTCAGGTTTAATAAGGGCGATGTTTTGCCTTATAAATGGGGTTGTGACCATCAGTTGCGTTGTGGAGAAGTCAGGTGGATACACAGCTGATAATACTGAATAGACGGAATAGAATTTGTATTATGGCAAGAAAAAAGCAGCTAAGTAAAGAAAAACGAGTGGCCATCATTACTTTAAGAAATGAAGGTCAGTCAGTCTGAGAAATTGGGAAAACTTTGAAAGTGTCCCCAAGTGCAGTCACAAAAAACATCAAGCGCTACAAAGAAACTGGCTCACATGCGAACCGCCACAGGAAAGAATAGACCAAGACTCACCTCTGCTGTGGAGGATAAGTTCATCCGAGTCACCAGCCTTAGAAATCGCAGGTTAACAGCAGCTCAGATTAGAGACCAGGTCAATGCCACACAGAGTTCTAGCAGCAGACACATCTCTAGAACAACTGTTAAGAGGAGACTGTGTGAATCAGGCCTTCATGGTAGAATATCTGCTAGGAAACCACTGCTAAGGACAGGCAACAAGCAGAAGAGACTTGTTTGGGCTAAAGAACACAAGGAATGGACATTAGACCAGTGGAAATCTGTGCTTTGGTCTGATGAGTCCAATTTTGAGATCTTTGGTTCCAACCACCATGTCTTTGTGCGATGAAGAAAAGGTGAACGGATGGACTCTACATGCCTGGTTCCCACCGTGAAGCATGGAGGAGGAGGTATGACGGTGTGGGGGTGCTTTGCTGGTGACACTGTTGGGGATTTATTTAAAATTGAAGGCATATTGAACCAGCATGGCTACCACAGCATCTTGCAGCGGCATGCTATTCCATCCGGTTTGCATTTAGTTGGACCATCATTTATTTTTCAACAGGACAATGACCCCAAACACACCTCCAGGCTGTGTAAGGGCTATTTGACCATGAAGGAGAGTAATGGTGTGCTGCGCCAGATGGCCTGGCTTTCACATTGATCGGACCTGAACCCAATCGAGATGGTTTGGGGTGAGCTGGACCGCCGAGTGAAGGCAAAAGGGCCAAGTGCTAAGTATATCTATATATGTAGAGGGACGTGTATTAAATATTCCCTAGATTCAATTCCCTATAAACTTTTATCAACAGTTCATTCCCCATGTTTAGAGAAAAACTTGTGCTGATAGCCTGTAAGATAACAGCTGATTAGAATCTAGTCCTCTTTGCTGGCCACCTCAGGAAAAAGAGATTGCAGACTCTCTGGCACCGTTTGTCAGGGGGCTTTCTAACCAGAGACATCATAAACCTGTTTTCCACACCTCTGCCCCATGGCTAAACTCCATGCCCCTACTCCCAGCATTTTGGGACTAGGGGGGAGGACTCTGGGGATTTGAGGAAGACACACTATGATGTCACATGCCTGAGGAGGGGGGGAGGTGAGCTGTTTCTGGGGCTGATATAGGAGTCCCAAGCCAGGAACAAGGGCCTTTTGGAACTGGACTACACACAGACACACATGGGAGAGAGCAGCTCCATGACGTGACCCTGGAGCAGGAGACTTCAGCCTGGACCAGAAGGACCCCCCTAACTACCCTACCACACCAACGAATACCTACCCTATACCTGTGGCCCCTACCTACCCCTATTACCCCTGTTATACCCTTATCCCTGTCACCTGCACCCCTACCCTTAACCCCTGGACCACCAATCCCCCACCCTAACCCTATAGGAGCATCTCCGCTCCCTATTCAGGGTTACTCCCTACAACCCAGTGTCTGTGGCCTGCAGTTACCCTTGCAGCGCCACTGTAAACCCTTCGTTCTTAGGGATAGTTTTTAGTCTATGTTGGTTGGGCTGCTAATGTGTGTGTGTATGTTAGTGTATTGTATAGTTATTTTGTGGGTGGAAATTGGGATTGTGTAGTGTAGTTTAGTACTGTATATTTAGTGCTGTATTGTTAGTACTGTATATTTAGTGTTGTATTGTTAGTGTTGTATTGTTAGTGCTGTATTGTTAGTACTGTATTGTTAGTACTGTATTGTTAGTGTATTGCGTGCGTAGTGTACTAGGTATCAATAAATATCTTGTTTTACTTGTAACTATCTGTGTAACGTGTGGTTATTAGCGATAGTTCAGTAAGACGCATGCAGCTAGCTTAGTGATTAGTGTAAGGCAAAGTGATATTAGTATTATTGTTATTATAAAAAGGTATAAATAGGCGGAGTCATAACTAGACGACTCCTATTTATGAATATTAATTATTGATATTTGCATAAATATTGGTAATTAATATTCCCCTTTACAATAATATACAGGACTATACATCGGGTGCAGTATAATATGGAATATACATGAGGTGCAGTGTAATATACAAGAATATACATGGGCTGCAGTGTAATATAAAGGACTATACAAAGGGTGCAGTGTAATATACAGGACTATACATGGGGTGCGGTGTAATATACAGGACTATACATGGGGTGCAGTGTAATATACAGGACTATACAAGGTAGGACCGTAGATAAAAAAATTTCCTGGGGGGAGTTCAGCTTTCTCAAATTATAAGACTTTATCTAGCAGACACACCAGGGTTTGAAAAAAATATACCAGCCATATCATTCCTAAACCAATCCTTTACCTTGAGCAATACCGATTTAGTTGTTTGACACCATATGGAAAAAAACATGCTTTAAAAAGACTCATAATTGGTACCTACCCACTGCACATTTTCATTGAGTATTTTCAAAAAAATATGCAGCAGACACCAACCAAAAGTCTATTTAAAATAAACGAAAGTGGGCCCAAATCACCTGGACTGGAGCAAGAAAAACTGTAATTGTTGCACATATCAATCACTTAGATCTTTGCTTCCGTATTCTTGGGTTCTCTTAAAAAAATTGACACATGGAATCTCATTGGTTGCCATGGGCAATTCTTTTTATTTCTTCAGTCTTGTGAATTTGGCCCAATGCAGTTCAGAATATATAATGCAGGAGATATAACAAGCATCACTTACCAAAGTTATGACATATCTAGTTTGTTTTTTCCTCTAAGCGAGCTCATCCAGTGGTGTGACTGGTTCCAAACGGTGAATTGATAGCAGTGCTAACCCGTTCAGCCTTGTCTGAAAATATACAAAATACTATAATGAAACTAACAGTATTTTTCAATTTTTATTTATAATTTTAATTATTTTACTTACCTGTCCTGTTGCATTCTGCAAGTATGTCTTGATCCTTTTCAGAGTAGAAAATGACCAATCTGCAGTGGAAGTTGAAACAGGAAGAGTTGCCAGAATTTGAAGAAGAGTATTTATGTTTGGATACATGTCTTTGTCACATATACTTAGTCCACTCAAAGCACATGATGGCCTTGGATTTTGTTTGATACACTTCCTTCTCGATAACTGCAGTTCAGCTACAACATCTTCAACACCACCCTCCATATCCCTTATATAAAATATAACTAAAGTCTTAAACTCCTCCAGTTCTTCCCCTTTCACAAAGACATCATCGGTTGAAAATCCAGAGAGCACCTTCTGATGCTCTACAAACTTACAATTCAGCTCTGCTATACAGGGAGTGCAGAATTATTAGGCAAGTTGTATTTTTGAGGATTAATTTTATTATTGAACAACAACCATGTTCTCAATGAACCAAAAAAACTCATTAATATCAAAGCTGAATATTTTTGGAAGTAGTTTTTAGTTTGTTTTTAGTTTTAGCTATTTTAGGGGGATATCTGTGTGTGCAGGTGACTATTACTGTGCATAATTATTAGGCAACTTAACAAAAAACAAATATATACCCATTTCAATTATTAATTTTTACCAGTGAAACCAATATAACATCTCAACATTCACAAATATACATTTCTGACATTCAAAAACAAAACAAAAACAAATCAGTGACCAATATAGCCACCTTTCTTTGCAAGGACACTCAAAAGCCTGCCATCCATGGATTCTGTCAGTGTTTTGATCTGTTCACCATCAACATTGCGTGCAGCAGCAACCACAGCCTCCCAGACACTGTTCAGAGAGGTGTACTGTTTTCCCTCCTTGTAAATCTCACATTTGATGATGGACCACAGGTTCTCAATGGGGTTCAGATCAGGTGAACAAGGAGGCCATGTCATTAGATTTTCTTCTTTTATTCCCTTTCTTGCCAGCCACGCTGTGGAGTACTTGGACGCATGTGATGGAGCATTGTCCTGCATGAAAATCATGTTTTTCTTGAAGGATGCAGACTTCTTCCTGTACCACTGCTTGAAGAAGGTGTCTTCCAGAAACTGGCAGTAGGACTGGGAGTTGAGCTTGACTCCATACTCAACCCGAAAAGGCCCCACAAGCTCATCTTTAATGATACCAGCCCAAACCAGTACTCCACCTCCACCTTGCTGGCGTCTGAGTCGGACTGGAGCTCTCTGCCCTTTACCAATCCAGCCACGGGCCCATCCATCTGGCCCATCAAGACTCACTCTCATTTCATCAGTCCATAAAACCTTAGAAAAATCAGTCTTGAGATATTTCTTGGCCCAGTCTTGATGTTTCAGCTTGTGTGTCTTGTTCAGTGGTGGTCGTCTTTCAGCCTTTCTTACCTTGGCCATGTCTCTGAGTATTGCACACCTTGTGCTTTTGGGCACTCCAGTGATGTTGCAGCTCTGAAATATGGCCAAACTGGTGGCAAGTGGCATCTTGGCAGCTGCACGCTTGACTTTTCTCAGTTCATGGGCAGTTATTTTGCGCCTTGGTTTTTCCACACGCTTCTTGCGACCCTGTTGACTATTTTGAATGAAACGCTTGATTGTTCGATGATCACGCTTCAGAAGCTTTGCAATTTTAAGAGTGCTGCATCCCTCTGCAAGATATCTCACTATTTTTGACTTTTCTGAGCCTGTCAAGTCCTTCTTTTGACCCATTTTGCCAAAGGAAAGGAAGTTGCCTAATAATTATGCACACCTGATATAGGATGTTGATGTCATTAGACCACACACCTTCTCATTACAGAGATGCACATCACCTAATATGCTTAATTGGTAGTAGGCTTTCGAGCCTATACAGCTTGGAGTAAGACAACATGCATAAAGAGGATGATGTGGTCAAAATACTCATTTGCCTAATAATTCTGCACTCCCTGTAAAACAGTCCAAAAATGGGATATAGACTGCCAGCCTGAAGTACTCTTCAGGACAACGGGTTATATAGTTTGGTCTATTTCTCTGAGTCGCTACCTGTCTTGGGACCAAGATTGTAATGTCCAGCTTCAGACAAATATGTGTTGCTGTTTGAAAAAGAGATTGAAAAAGTTTCTGTAGCGTCAGCTCTCAGAACCTCCAATTCTTGTCTTGTGTCCTCAGCTACTTTTATTGCCTCTCTTAAACACAGAGATGTTCTTTGAAGGATTTTACTTAATGTTCAACCAAGTCCAAAAACCTTTGCGGTCACCAAAAGAGATATGATAAATTCACACTGTAGAATAGAACACAATAAAGAGTTTGCCTCTTTGGATGTGTCTGATTAACCTTTTGGCCATCTGGATATAGTGGTCAATGCTTCTACCATTGTTTCAAGGAGTTCTAGGAAGTCAGAAACTGCATCGAATCTTTCAATCCATCGAGTTGCACAGAGACTTTTTAAAGATTTTGCAGCAGGTAGCACATTGCATCTTTCAATACATTGTAGAAGCACTGCTTTTCTTTTTGGATATTTACAAAAGTAACTAGAAGAAATTGCATAAAGTCCTCTCTAAGAATGCTGGAATCCAAGTCAACATACCGAACACAAAGAGAAGCCTGCTCGACCCCGCTGATATCTGCGGTCTCATCAAGTAGTACAGAAAAGCACTTTGATTTGTTAACTTTTTCAACAAGTTTGTTGAGAATTATTGCATTACATGCTTCAATAATTTCCTTTTGTATAGTAGGGCTTGTGTACTTATCCCTTTGCCCGGGACCCTCTAAGACTATTCTCAACCCAGAATCTATATTAGCCCAGTATCTTAATATAGCACGGAAGTTTCCTTCATTATGGTCTGGCAGCTCTGAGCAGTTGATCTTACCATGATCTGTATTTCCTCTTAAAGCCAGTTCTTGCCTACCACACAAAATAATTGTTTCAATTATAGGTATTAATTTCTTTCTGTTCTCAGCTGCTTTTCTCACGTTTTCTGTGACCAGCTGGTTTTCCACAGACTTGTTAAGGTTTTTCTGCACAGTCAAAAAGCAATCAGCATCATGAATGCAATTTTGATGGTATTGGTTTGCTGAATGTTTTTTAAAATATTCAACAGCTTTTTCCAATTTTCAAATTTTTATTTTTTTTTTACACAGAGAGGCAAGAGGTTGTGAGTTTATTCCAGCTCCTGACTTGGAAAATGCTACACAGTATTTACAGAAAGCACCATCCTCAGCAGCAGAATAAGCCACTTCCATCTAGTCAGCCACTGGTACTGGAATCTTAGATTTCCTGATAGTGTTTTGACACTGGAAATGAATTAGGTTTCATCTGGGACCCACAGATTCCTTAGAATGTCAAATCTTTCAGCATCCCTTATGTTGGCCTTTTTTACAAAACTATATACGTCATTCTTCAATGGAAGTGGTAAACATAAAGCAGTACTAGTTGACGCATTACATTCCTCTGTGCTTACTAAATCAGACTCAGTGGCAGACATAGAACTAGAGCTAGTTTGCTGGGAAGGTAAGATATTTTTATTTTCATCAAGTGATTCCTGTCTTGGATCTTTTTGGCGAAAAAATGAATTAATCTGAGCCTGCTTTGTTCTTTTTCCTGCTGCTGGCTTCATTGTGGTTCCTAACAGAACAAAAAAACGGTCTACTTGTATTTTTAAACACAATTTGGGCGCAATAAATTGGCAATCTTAACAAAGTGCTAGCAACATAGGTGATGGATGCATGTGTGGTGACAGTCTATGGCATGATGACATCACATGCTTGCTCTCTTGCATATTGGTTTCTGAAGCGCTGCGTTCATAAAGAGGTTTTGTATCAGGCCTCATGGACTTAGTGAGGTGTGCAAATGCCTCATTGTCCATGACCTGCCCCCATCATAGCAGCTTTCTAATGGGTTAAAGTGAATGCACACCTTACTGAGTAGTAATGAGGCCTGATGATAAACAGGCGCTTTATAAATGTATGCTTCAAAAACCAATATGCAAAAATTCCAAGAGCTGGCAGGCATGTGATGTGTCATATCATAGACTGTCACTCCACGGTCACACATGCCTCCATATCACTTATTGTGTAGCATGGTGGCCAGTTCCCTCATAGAAGTTAATTCATAAGGGTCTGGGGGCTGGAGCTGGACTAAAAAATATGAATTTACACTGTAGCCTTTGGGAGGGGGGCTTTGATTTTTCTAGTCTCTTACACTCTCTCCTCAACAATAAAGAAACAAATGCAATTTCTTATGGAAATTAATTACAAGAGTAAGCTAGCATGTGATGTGTCATCATGCCTGCCATAGTTGTCACTCCACAGTCACAAATGCTGCAGCATATTCTCCCTGCTTGGGCTTTTTAAAAGTCGGGAGGTTGGCAATAATAATCCACCCTTGTGCACAATGAAATAATGATGTCTCCTTTTGTACACAAAAGCAAAAATGACGTCCCTTTTGTGCCTTCATGCAGGAATAATACCCCCTTCATGCACAATAATAATTTCCCCCTTAGTGCCCCCATACAATAATAATGTCCTCCTTTGTGTCCCATATAGTGATGTGCCGAATAGTTCGCCGGCGAATAGTTCCAGGCGAACATTGCTTGTTCGAGTTCGCCGCTGCGGGCGAACATATGCAATGTTCGGTCCGCCCCCTATACATCATCATTGAGTAAACTTTGACCCTGTACCTCACAGTCAGCAGACACATTCCAGCCAATCAGCAGCAGACCCTCCCTCCCAGACCCTCCCACCTCCTGGACAGCATCAATTTTAGATTAATTTGGAAGCAGCATTCACAGTGAGAGGAGGGACAGTGCTGCTGCTGCTGATCTAATAGGGAAAGCGTTAGCTAGGGCAGTGTTTTGTGTCCACAGACTCATCTGCTGTAAGGACAGCGTCCTGACAGCACCCCAAAAAGCCCTTTTCAGGGCTGGTACATCAGTCAGCTTTTTTTTAATTTATTTTTTATATATATATATTGCAGTTGCCTGGCTGCCCGTGTGTGAGAGGCTGCAGGCTCAGTCATAGACAGCACTGTGTGCACAGTGCACACCATTCATACAGGGTGTGACAGAAAATACCTCGCAGATAAAAAAAAATTATAATTTCATATTTTTCTGTAACATAATCACATTTGCAAGCCCGTGTGTGTGTCAGGCCCACACATACTGTATTGTGGCCACTGGCTAGGCCACCACTCATACCGTTACAGGGTGTCATTCACTCAAATACCTTGCAAATAGAAAAAATTATATTTAACATTTTTCTGTGATATAATCACATTTGCAAGCCTGTGTGTGTGTCAGGCCCACACATACTATATTGTGGCCACTGGCTAGTGGCTAGGCCTCCACTCATAACGTTACAGGGTGTCATTCACTCAAATACCTTGCAAATAAAAAAAATTATATTTAAAAATGTTCTGTGATATAATCACATTTGCAAGCCCGTGTGTGTCAGGCCCACACATACTGTTACGCTGCTGGTAGACACAGCTGGAATCCAGTGGCCAGAAGGAACAAACGAGGCGCAGACTTGGAGTAGATCGCAAGGTAGGGAATCCAGTGAAGATTCGGAACGGTCTGGAAAGGACGGTTCTGAGGAGCAGGAGACTGGAACAAGTCACAATACTCGAGCAATGTTTGCATTGCCTCATGGGTATAAGTAGGCCCAAACAGGAAACAAGATGGCTCCCAATCAGTATCACAACTGCCATCTTAGTTAAGGGCAAATCCTCAGATAACACAGCAGCCTCCAGTGGTGGAGGAGTGAAATTGCAGCACAAGTTCAGAGTGGGTGAAACAGCGGCCACTAGTGGTAGTTTAGAAGATTACATCAAATTCTGACATTATTCCCTCCTTCAGCATCGACCTCCGGACGATGCTTGGCTCGGTTTTTCTGGATATCTTTGGTGAAATTCTTTAAGCAGTCGGGGAGCACTAATATTGTTTACAGGTTCCCATGAATTGTCCTCGGGGCCATACCCCTGCCATTTAATTAAGTATTGTAGATGATTTCGGAAAATTCTAGAGTCCAGTATTTTTTCAACAGTGTAATGTTCTTGTCCATCTACTTCAACTGGATCTGGAGGAGGCGGATTACGTCCTGGAAATGGATCTGGAATAACAGGTTTTAGAAGTGATACATGGAACACAGGATGTACTCTCATTGTCCTGGGAAGTTTTAACCGAAAAGCTACTGCATTTATTTGCCCAATAATCTTGAAAGGCCCAATAAATTTTTGACCTAGTTTTGCTGAAGGTACATGAAGTTTTAAATTCTTCGTAGAAAGCCACACCTCATCTCCCACCTTGAAAGTTAGAGAAGGCCTGCGGGATTTATCTGCTGTTTGCTTATATCTCTCCTGAGCAATCTTTAATGTGTCCTTTAACATCTCCAGATTCTGTTGGAGAGATTGAACTTTGTCATTGACAGCAGGAATAGAAGTGTCTCTGGGGAAATTAGGGAGGATACTTGGATGGTAACACAAATTAGCAAAAAATGGTGTTTGTTTGGTGGAAGCATTCTGAGTATTATTGTATGAAAATTCTGCCATTGGAAGCAAATCAACCCAGTCATCTTGCAAATGGCAAATGTAGCATCGGAGATACTGCTCCAAAGTTTGGTTTGTGCGTTCAGTCTGACCATTTGATTGGGGGTGAAAAGCGGATGACAAATTAACATCAATGTCCAGTGTTTTACAAAAATTCTTCCAAAATTTGGACGTAAATTGTACTCCGCGATCAGAGACAACTTCATCTGGTACTCCATGGAGACGAAAGACATCTTGGATGATAAGTTCAGCAGTTTCTTTGGCAGACGGGAGACCCGCACATGGTATAAAGTGAGCTGCCTTTGTCAATCGATCACCCACAACTAGGATGGCACTTTTCCCTTTAGAAACAGGCAAATCGACAATAAAGTCCATGGATATAGACCCCCAAGGACGGGACGGGATTGACAGAGGCTGCAAAAGTCCCACTGGTGAAGTTCGAGGAGTTTTATTCATGGCACAGGTGTTACAAGAAGAAACATATTTCTTCACATCCTCTTGATAATTAGGCCACCAAAAGAAGCGTGACAGAAGTTCTTTTGTCTTCTGAATTCCCTTGTGACCTGCTAGCTTGGAGTCATGAATTAATTTTAATACTCTCAGTCGTATACTCTCTGGCACATAAATGCAATACTTATGAGTCCAAACTTTATTTTGAAACATAAGGGATCTATCATCTGGTGGATTTAGGAGAACCGGATCAGTCTCATATGCTGCCCTTATGTCTTCTAGCAGATCCTTGTTAGTAATGACCCCCACAAAATTGGATTCCGACAGAATGGTAGTTGGTGGTGCAGGTGAAGAGGAATCATTTGAGAACAGTCTGGATAAGGCATCAGCTTTTCCATTTCGTGAGCCAGGTCTATAAGAGATCACAAAATTGAATCGGTTAAGAAACAGACTCCACCGAGCTTGACGGGGAGACAAACATTTAGCAGATCTGATGAACTCTAAGTTACGATGATCAGTTAGCACCACTATCTGCTGTGCTGCTCCTTCCAAATGATGTCGCCACTCTTGGAAAGCAGCAATGATGGCTAAAAGTTCCTTGTTTCCCACATCATAATTCTTTTCTGAGGAGGTCAGTTTTCGGGAAAAATAAGCACAAGGGTGAAGCAAGTCTTTTTCTCCTGTTCTTTGTGATAGAATAGCCCCTATTGCACAGTCAGAAGCATCAACTTCAACGATAAATGCATGTTTAGGGTCAGGATGAATCAGTATAGGGGCTGTGGTGAATTTTGTCTTTAGACAGAGGAATGCATCCTGTGCTTGGGGAGACCGAATAAATGGTATTCCTTTCCTTGTTAATTGAGTAATTGGTGTAATTATAGCAGAAAAATGTTTGATAAATCGTCTGTAGAAATTTGCAAATCCTACAAAACGTTGAACTTCTTTCACATTCCTTGGGGTTGGCCAGTCAATTATTGCTTGAATCTTGCTGGAGTCCATATGCAATCCTACAGTAGAAATTACATAACCCAGGAACTGAATTTCTGTTTGATGGAATTCACATTTCTCCAATTTAATATAGAGTTGATGCGTTCGTAGACGCTTTAGCACAATTTTGACATGATTTTGGTGTTCTTCCTCAGAATTAGAGAAAATTAGTATGTCATGCAGATAGATAACTACAAACTGATCTAGCAGATCTTTGAAAATATCATTAATGAAATGCTGAAAGGTGGCAGGTGCATTACACAGTCCAAAAGACATGACTAAGTACTCGAAATGTCCGTAACGTGATCTGAATGCTGTTTTCCATTCATCACCAGGTCTAACACGCACTAAATTATAGGCTCCTCGTAGGTCTAGTTTGGTGAAGATTTTTGCATAACGGACTCTATCCAGCAACTCAGGTATAAGAGGTAGAGGGTAACGATTCTTTATTGTTATTTTATTTAGTTCTCTATAATCGACACAAGGCCTTAAGGTACCGTCTTTCTTTTTAACCAAAAAAATTGGTGCACCTGCTGGTGAAGTGGATGGACGAATAAATCCTTTAGCTGAATTTTCGTCTATGTACTCTTTGAGAGCCTTTAGTTCAGGCTCTGCTAATGGATATATGCTTCCAAAGGGTATAGCTGCTCCCGGCAACAGTTCAATGGGACAGTCATAAGGTCGATGTGGGGGCAACTTGTTAGCATTCTTCTTATCACAAACATCCACAAATTCTTTATACATAGATGGCAGTTTAGGTGATGTTTTGAGGTCCTCAGTACCATCTACTTGAGGTTGATTAGATAAAGTCTGTTCTGAGTGAACCTCTGGTGGGAAGGATACTACTTTAGTTTCCCAGTTGATCTGAGGGTTTTGAGCTTGCAGCCATGGTAGTCCCAAGATGATTGGAAAATGGGGTGATGATATTAGTAAAAAAGATAAAACCTCTTGGTGATTGGGTTCCATAATTATCTCCAAGGGTTCAGTCTCTTGATCAATTGGGCCCGAGTTCAGTGGGGACCCATCAACAGTTTCCATCAGAATTGGTGAAAGTCTCCCTTGGATCTTCACTCCATGCTTATTAGCAAAATCAATGTCCATAAAGTTCCCATTTGCTCCAGAGTCCACCATGGCAGAGGTAGATATCCACTGTGAGCTGGTACGAAACTTGATAGAAATGAAGCAATGAGAGTTCTTGTTTTCCTTCTTAATATTAGGTGCTATGGAAGAGATTGAATGGATGACCGCATTCACTGGTGGCACTGGTTCAGAAGAAACTGATTCATCCTCAGATAGGTCAGGATCCACTATAACCGCCACTGACTTCTGTCGACGACTTGGACAATTAATGAGAAAGTGATCAGGTTTACCACAGTAGAAGCATTGATTCTCCCGAAGTCTGCGTTCCCTTCTATCGGCACTTTCACGTTTTTGTATGCTGTCAATCTGCATAGGTTCAGCATCAGATTCAGTGTATTTTTTGGTTTCAAAGTCTCTAGAGGTGGAGGGTGGAACAGATAAGTATCGATTATTACGAAGCCAGGTAGAACTCCACTTTTCTTGCCTACGCTCAGACAGTCGAGTATCAATACGAACGCAATGATGTACGAAATCATCAAAATTTGTGGGAGCATCAGCACGTGCTAATTCATCTTTAAGTGCATTAGATAGTCCATTCTTGAAAAATGTTAATTTTGCGGCATTATTCCATTCAGTATCAATGACCCACCTCCTAAATTCTGTGGCATATTCAGCAACCGAGCGCCTGCCCTGACGTAAGGCCAGTAGGGTTGCTTCTGCTGTGGCACATCGGTTAGGATCATCAAATACTTGGCTCATAGCTGTAAGGAAAGCTTCCAGATCATCTAGGCGTGCATCATTAGTCTCAATAAGAGGATTAGCCCAGGCTACAGCCTTATGTGTCAGAAGCATAATAATACACAGCACCTTAGATCTGTCAGTGAGGAAGTGAGAAGTGTGTGCACCAAAATATAACTTGCATTGATTAATGAATCCACGGTACTTATCACGGTCCCCTCCAAACCTGAAGGGTGGAAGAGGCAAGGTGGATGAAGAAGCTGGAACCATGGCCCGGGTATGAAGTTCCTGTATTTGCTCTGCGTGTTGAGCCACCATGTTTTGTAAATCCTGAGTTGCTTGCCCAAATACGTGCACACTATGAGATGTTTGGTTTTCAAATGCTAAGTATTTTGTTTTCAAATTTTGCATTTCAGAGTAGATGTTGGTTAGTAAACAGTTCATATTATTTACACGAACCTCCAAGTCCAGTTCCCCGGCGGATTCCATGGGCATGGCTCGAGTATCCTGTTACGCTGCTGGTAGACACAGCTGGAATCCAGTGGCCAGAAGGAACAAACGAGGCGCAGACTTGAGGAGTAGATCGCAAGGTAGGGAATCCAGTGAAGATTCGGAACGGTCTGGAAAGGACGGTTCTGAGGAGCAGGAGACTGGAACAAGTCACAATACTCGAGCAATGTTTGCATTGCCTCATGGGTATAAGTAGGCCCAAACAGGAAACAAGATGGCTCCCAATCAGTATCACAACTGCCATCTTAGTTAAGGGCAAATCCTCAGATAACACAGCAGCCTCCAGTGGTGGAGGAGTGAAATTGCAGCACAAGTTCAGAGTGGGTGAAACAGCGGCCACTAGTGGTAGTTTAGAAGATTACATCAAATTCTGACACATACTGTATTGTGGCCACTGGCTAGGCCTCCACTCATACCGTTACAGGGTGTCATTCACTCAAATACCTTGCAGATAAAAAAATTATATTTAACATTTTTCTGTGATATAATCACATTTGCAAGCCTGTGTGTGTGTCAGGCCCACACATACTGTATTGTGGCCACTGGCTAGGCCTCCACTCATACCGTTACAGGGTGTCATTCACTCAAATACCTTGCAAATAAAAAAAATTCTATACAAATTTTTCTGTGATATTATCACTTTTGCAAATTGCAAGCCCGTGTGTGTCAGGCCCACACAGACTGTACTGTGCCCACTGCCCACAACCTATATAGGGTGGCACAGTACCTTGCACGCATAAACCACTTATCTAAAAAAAAATGTCAGGCAGAGGCAGGCCAACCCGCAGGGGCCGTCGTGGTCCTTTTGCTGTGATTTTCTCTGGCCCTGGAATAATGCCCAGTGTTCAGAGGCCACGTACCCTGAACCCAAAAAATTCGGAGAAAATAGTTGACTGGCTTACATAGGACACCCAATCTTCAACGCTAAGAACCTTGACGCACCATCTTCCTCCAGCTCAGCTTTGGTCACCACTGTCCCGCCCACCGCCACTACCACCACTACCACCACAGCCGCTTCACTTGATCCCTCAGAGCAGTTATTTACACATCAGTTGGATGAAATTAGTGATGCGCAACCATTATTGCCAGGGGATGTAGATAACAGGGATATGTCTCAGTCAGGCAGCATTACACACATGGACGTACAGTGTGATGATGATGATGATGTTGTACCCGCTGCTGCTTCCTTTGCTGAGGTGTCAGATACAAGTGAAGTGGTTGATGATGATGATGTGTCCGTGGATGCCACGTGGGTGCCTGCTCGAAGAGAAGAAGAAGAGGGGGAAAGTTCAGAAGGGGAGACAGAGAGAAGGAGGAGACGAGTTGGAAGCAGGGGGAGGTTGTCTCAAGGAGCTAGTGGCACAGTCAGACAGCATGTATCACCCGGGGTCAGCCAGACAGCACGCCAATCAACACATGCTGTTGCCACCACCAGAATGCTGTCATTGCAAAGCTCAGCAGTGTGGCATTTTTTTTTGTGTGTCTGCCTCTGACAACAGAGATGCCATTTGCAACCTGTGGCAAAAGAAACTGAGTCGTGGGAAATCCAACACCCACCTAGGTACAACTGCTTTACGAAGGCACATGATCGCACATCACAAACGCCTATGGGATCAACACATGATGACGAGTAGAAGCAGCACACAAGCTCAAAGCCACCATCCTCCTCCTGGTCCAGCATCTTCAGCCACGTCAACCACTGCTGTCCTCCTTGCCCCCTCTCAACCACCCGCCGATCCGCCTCTCACCTTCAGCAGTTCCATCTCATCTGCCCACAGTCAGGTGTCTGTAAAGGAAATGTTTGAGCGTAAGAAGCCAATGTCACAGAGTCACTCCCTTGCCTGGCGTCTGACAGCTGGCTTGACGGAACTCTTAGCCCGCCAACTTTTACCATACCAACTGGTGGAGTCTGAGGCCTTCAAAAAATTTGTCGCTATTGGGACACCACAGTGGAAGGTACCCGGACAATTTTTTTTTTCCAAATAAGGCAATCCCAAACCTCTACTCAGTGATTGAAAAGGTAGTCATGGCATCTCTGGCATACAGTGTTGGGGCAAGGGTCCATCTGACCACTGATACCTGGTGTGCAAAGCACGGTCAGGGCAGGTATATCACCTACACTGCGCATTGGGTCAACCTGCTGACGGCTGACAAGCATGTAATGTGTGGCTCTGCAGCGGAGTTGGTGACACCGCCACGACTTGTGGGCAGGCCTACTGCCACCTCCTCTACTCCTCCTACTCCATCCTCTTCCATAACCTCCTCGGCTGAGTCCTCTTCTGCTGCGGCGTCTGGCTGCACATCAACTGAATCCCCCCAGCTCCCCAGGGGCTATTCCACATCCCGGATACAACACTGTCACGCTGTCTTAGGGTTGACTTGCCTGAAAGCAGAGAGCCACACCGGACCAGCACGCCTGTCCGCCCTGAATGCACAGGTGGATCAATGGCTGACCCAGCACCAACTGGAGATCGGCTAAGTGGTGTGTGACAATGGAAGCAATTTGTTGGCGGCATTGAATTTGGGCAAGTTGTCACATGTGCCGTGCATGGCACATGTGTTGAATCTCATTGTACAACGCTTTGTGTCTAAGTACCCAGGGTTACAGGACGTCCTCAAGCAGGCCAGGAAGGTGTGTGGCCATTTCAGGCGTTCCTACACGGCCATGACGCACTTTTCAGACATTCAGCACCGAAACAACATGCCAGTGAGGCGCTTGATTTGCGACAGCCCGACTCGTTGGAATTCAACACTCCGAATGTTCGACCGCCTGCTCCAACAAGAAAAAAACCATCAACGAGTATTTGTATGACCGGTGAGGAGGAAGAACAACCACAGCAGGCATCCCAGGGTGCTCGTTGTTGTCACCTATCTGGGACCCGTGGTAATGTACATGGCTGGGGGGAAGAACAGACCGTCAATGACATCAGTGAGGAGGAGGAACGGGAAATAAGTAGCTCAGCATCCAACCTTGTGCAAATGGGGTCTTTCATGCTGTAATGTCTGTTGAGGGACCCTCGTATAAAAAGGATGAAGGAGAATGACCTGTACTGGGTGGCCACGCTACTAGACCCCCGGTATAAGCAGAAAGTGGCGGAAATGTTACCAAATTACAGGAAGTCAGAAAGGATGCAGCAGTTCAAAACCAAACTAAAAAATATGCTTTACACAGCTTATAAGGGGGATGTCACAGCACAACGGGAATCTAACAGGGGAAGGCGGCAAGGACAGGACGCTTTACAGATGTGTTGTTGATGGAGGACATGCAGAGCTTTTTCAGTCCTACACATCGCCACAGCCCTTTGGGATCCAGCCTTCGATAACGACTCGACCAACAGGTAGCAGACTACCTCGCCTTAACTGCAGATATCGACACTCTGAGGAGCGATGAACCCCTTGACTACTGGTTGTGCAGGCTTGACCTGTGGCCTGAACTATCCCAGTTTGCGATAGAACTTCTGGCCTGCCCGCTTCAAGTGTCCTGTCAGAAAGGACCTTCAGTGCAGCAGGAGGCATTGTCACTGACAAAAGAAGTCGCCTTGGTCAAAAAAGTGTTGATTACCTCACCTTCATTAAGATGAATGAGGCATGGATCCCGAAGGGACTGACAGTAGGGGATACGTTTGACTAACAAAAGGCCTGATGACATGCCTTGGCCTCAAAATGGTCCCCATGCTGCCGTATTTAATGTCTGCATACCGGATGACTTTCGTGAATTCTCCGCCACCAACTATGGTTCAAGCCGCAATGTTTTAGTCACCTTTCTGCCTGGAAAACATCAATTTTTCCGGCCGCTGCTACGACAGCGGCTGCAACAATACCTAACTTTTCAGGCATGTGTACATGCCTAATTTTTATGGCCTCTAGTGCTGCACTGTGGCTGCAAAAACAAAACAAAATAAATGCACATACATGTGTCAATTCCCCTTTGTGATCGGTACCTTGTTGTGGTGAAGGGGCTTGCGTATCACAATGAAGCGATTATCACCTCTATAAGTGTGTTGGCAATGTTGCCACACCCCAGATCGGCTGGATAATTTTTCATGGAAAAAACATTATTTTTTTTTATAATTTTTTTTGTTGTATGGCTTTTTAATACATAAAATAAAAAAATCTTAATAAAGTCTCTTAATAGTTTATTAGAAATAATGCAGACAATTAAAAAAATCCCCATCAATTCCAATACAAAGCAAGTGCAGAGCTCAGAACAAAATTATTTCAGGATGTCGTTAATTCGACAATGATTAATCAATTCGACACACGTCCCCGGAGAGGGGACGTAACAGGGATTAAACTGATGAGAATAGTACTACAGAAAATACCACTCATATCGGGTGTGACAGTAAATTGCACGGCGCAGACGCAGTGACCGTGGCGTGGATTCAAACAAAGGGGAGGGAGCCAGCGTTTTTTTAGCCATCTCCCCGTTCGAAAAATCTATTTAATAAATGGACCCCAGATTGGGGACGTTACGTAACAGGGATTAAACTGATGAGAATAGTACTACAGAAAATACCACTCATATCGGGTGTGACAGTAAATTGCACAGCGCAGACGCAGTGACCGTGGCGTGGATTCAAACAAAGGGGAGGGAGCCAGCGTTTTATTAACCATCTCCCCATTCGAAAAATCAATTCAATTCACCTTTCGGGGACCCTTGGTGTTGTACGTGGCTGGGTAGAGGAAGAAACCTTCAATTACATCAACAGGACATGGCTAGCTTGGTATCCAACCTTGTGCAAATGGGAAGTTTGCTGTTGGGCAAATGGACTGTTTGCGGTTGTTTGCGGTGCATTAAAAGGGGAGTTTGGTCTGTCAATGTCTGTGAAGCGGGCGTAACCCTTACACTACCTGATCGATGCAACATCATACCTGATCGTATACACACACTGGATGTTTTAAACCACGTTGTTCAAAAAAATTTAAGATTGTTAGGTGATTTATGCCCTTTATGGATTAAAATCCAACTCTGCGTCAACTATGTAATTTTCCATGGGAGTTTTGCCATGGATCCCCCTCCGGCATGCCACAGTCCAGGTGTTAGTCCCTTGAAACAACTTTTCCATCGCTACTGTGGCTAGAAAGAGTCCCTGTGGGTTTTAAAATTTTCCTGCCTATTGAAGTCAATGGCCCATTCGCGAATGGAAAATTTTATGTTTGCGACATCTCTAGTTCCATGCAATTCGGCAGCATGAGTTCTCATTGAAAACTTTGGAAGGTGGATTTCAGTTGGATTTTGCAACGTAATACATGCCAAATATATACTTTATGTGTAAAAAAGGCCGTGTGCACATATCCTTAAGGGTGGGAGATATCACTAGTGGATGGATAACTACCTAATTGGAGGATTTATTTTGAGACTTGTACTACAAACCGGATTCTAAAAAAGTTGGGACACTATACAAATCGTGAATAAAAACTGAATGCAATGATGTGGAGGTGCCAACTTCTAATATTTTATTCAGAATAGAACATAAATCACGGAACAAAAGTTTAAATTGAGAAAATGTACCATTTTAAGGGAAAAATATGTTGAATCAGAATTTCACTTTGTCAACAAATCCTCAAAAAGGCCATTTTCACCACTGTGTGGCATCTCCCCATCTTCTTACAACACTCAACAGACGTCTGGGGACCGAGGAGACCCGTTTAGAAATAGGAATGCTTTCCCATTCTTGTCTAATACAGGCCTCTAACTGTTCAATTGTCTTGGGTCTTCTTTGTTGCACCTTCCTCTTTATGATGCGCCAAATGTTCTCTATAGGTGAAGGATCTGGACTGCAGACTGGCCATTTCAGTACCCAGATCCTTCTCCTACGCAGCCATGATGTTGTGATTGATGCAGAATGTGGTCTGGCATTATCTTGTTGAAAAATGCAGGGTCTTCCCTGAAAGAGATGACGTCTGGATGGGAGCATATGTTGTTCTAGAACCTGAATATATTTTTCTGCATTGATGGTGCCTTTCCAGACATGCAAGCTGCCCATGCCACACGCACTCATGCAACCCCATACCATCAGAGATGCAGGCTTCTGAACCGAGCGTTAATAACAACTTGGGTTGTCCTTGTCCTCTTTGGTCCGGATGACATGGCGTCCCAGATTTCCAAAAAGAACTTCGAATCGTGACTCGTCTGACCACAGAACAGTCTTCCATTTTGCCACACTCCATTTTAAATGATCCCTGGCCCAGTGAAAACGCCTGAGCTTGTGGATCTTGCTTATAAATGGCTTCTTCTTTGCACTGTAGAGTTTCAGCTGGCAACGGCGGATGGCACGGTGGATTGTGTTCACTGACAATGGTTTCTGGAAGTATTCCTCCTGAGCCCATTCTGTGATTTCCTTTACAGTAGCATTCCTGTTTGTGGTGCAGTGTCGTTTAAGGGCCCGGAGATCACGGGCATCCAGTATGGTTTTACAGCCTGGACCCTTACGCACAGAGATTGTTCCAGATTCTCTGAATCTTCGGATGATGTTATGCACAGTTGATAATGATAGATGCAAAGTCTTTGCAAATTTTCGCTGGGTAACACCTTTCTGATATTGCTCCACTATCTTTCTGCGCAACATTGTGGGAATTGGTGATCCTCTACCCATCTTGGCTTCTGAGAGACACTGCCACACTGAGAAGCTCTTTTTATACCCAATCATGTTGCCAATTGACCTAATTAGTGTTAATTGGCCTTCCAGCTCTTCGTTATGCTCAAATTTACTTTTTCCAGCCTCTTATTGCTACTTGTCCCAACTTTTTTGGAATTTGTTGAAAATTTGAATCAACGTATTTTTCCTTTAAAATGACACATTTACTCGGAATTAAACGTTTGATCTGTCATCTACGTTCTATTACAAATAAAATATTGACATTTGCCATCTCCACATCATTGCATTCAGTTTTTATTCACAATTTGTTTAGTGTCCCAACTTTTTGGGAATCTGGTTTGTAGTTTTTTGGCAAAGTAAGAGTCACAAACTTTAATGCACGCAGGTTTTATGCGAAAATTGGTCATTTTACACTTAACGCTTCTCAATGGGACCTTTTTTAATGGTTGCTTAGACAAGAGTGCACCTGTCTAATGGCCGTTAGAAATGGGTACGCCATTGCAATATGGTTATGGAGTAAAAAAAAAAAAAATCACTCACCTCATTCACTTGCACTCACAGAGGCAGTCGCTCTTCTCTTGATTGAAAAGGACCTGCCGAAGGATCATGTGCTCAGCGTTAGACGTCACAACGTGATCATTCTGGGATGGTGCAGTGATGTGACCACACTTCGTGCAGGTCCTTCACAATCAAGAGATGAACAACTACCTCTGCGTATGCAAATGGAGTGAGGTGAGTGATTTTTTATTTGCTAAAAAAGAAACATTACAACTGGGGGACACTATGGCGGACATTATTACTGCTGGGGACACTATGGGGGTCATTATAGGCCACTATGGGAGACATTATTACTGCTGGGGACACTATGGGGGACATTTTGGGCCTCCATACGGGACATTATTACTGCTGGAGCCACTATGGGGGACATTATGGGCCTCCATAGGGGACATTATTACTTTTGGAGCCACTATGGGGGGCATAATTACTGTTTGGGGCCATTATGTATACTCAGGGCACTGCATGAGTTGAGATTTTTATAAAATAAAAGCCAATCACATTCATCTGTTTTTAATGGACATTTTGAAAGACTATGAAAAATGGATGCAAAACGGCCATTAAAAAAAGACTGATGACCAGGATGCAAAAATGGTTGAAAAATGGCCATGAAAAATGGCCAGTGTGTCTAAATGGCCGTTTTTTTTTTCCCACTGTCATGTGCATGTAGCCTCATATTCTCTAGCAGATGACATCACAAATAGTGTTTCTAAGGAAACAAAAGTGACCGTGCCAGAATTCTAATGATGACACCACAAGAAGTGTAACCATGTTAGGATTCTAATGATGACATCACAAATGGTGCCTTAGCATGAGAGCGGCCATATTGAATGTACTGGGCTCACACTTTGTGAACATACCGTTAAGGGAAATATCACTCACTAGTGCATAAAGTATTACCTGGGGGGATAATTTATTTTGAAACTTGTGTTAGTTTTCTGGCATAGTATAAGGCACAAACAAAAAATTGTGAGCTTACATAATACACTTTTGAAAATTCTTAACTCACCCCTTCAGGCTCCAGCTATGAACCAACGCCCTTAGGATACCCATAGAAAATAGGGCTGAGTACAATTTGTGCAGCTTGATAATTAAGATAAATAAAAAAAAAATATATATTTTAAAAGAAACTATGTTTATTATAAAACAGTTTAGGTTTTTCAGTGCATTTTCTGAGGCGGCTCTTTAAGTAAGGCAGTGGCTCCGTCACCAGGATTGGCTGGATTCAGGTCCGCTAACTTGTAGAGAGGAGGTTGGGGGTCGAACTTCTGGCAGATTTTTAGGGACGGAATAGTGTCACGAGAGGTTCCTCATGTTGTTTTGTAGTCAGATCTTAGAAGAGAAAATATCCAAATAAGAAAAACTGTTTGCAAAAAAACAAGGAGAAGACAAAGGGAAGCGGCCAAACTTACCAGGCCTGGTAGTGCTCTTTTCATCTTCATGGGAATTTCACATGGTTTGAATGGTAAAAACCATCTATAGATGGTAAGTGGGCCCCAAGGGGTAGATGGTAAATGGGCCACAAGCTGCAGATGGTAAATGGCCCCAAGCCGCAGATGGTAAATGGCCCTAGGCGGCAGATAGTAAATGGGAACCAAGCAGCAGATGTTATTTTGATGGCCCAGAGGCAGATGTTATTTTGAGGGCCTATCGGCAGATGTTATAGCCGGCGGCAGATGGAACAAGATGGCCGCTTTCTCTTCCGGGGGTAAGAGGCCCTGATGTTGGTGGTGACCCCCTGAAGATCCTCCATCTCGACATCATCAGGATACTGGCGAGGGCCAATATCCATCTTGTCGTCATCACTAGGAACGGATTTCATTTCTTCATCATCTGGATACTGGCGAGGGCCGACATCCATGCTCTCTACAGCATTCACCACAGGAACAGTCTTTGGAACCAACCTCCTCCTCTTCCTAGATTTCCCCATGGTGACAGACAGCTAGAGAAACTGACACTGCTGTCGGGGTGTGACCCCGATTTATAGGATTAGACCACACACCCTGATTATTATGTCATAAGTAGGTGAGTCATGCCACTATTATGACTTCACAATTAAAGGGGTCATAGCAAGTGTGGGGGGGGGGGGGTTAAGCACGCCCATGCCATTCTAATGATAACATCACAAGAAGTTCCTTAGCATGAGAGTTGCCCTATTGAATGTAATGGGGTCACACTTTGCACTAAGGGGCGTTCTTGGGATAATTTTTTAATAACACAGCATCTATATACATGTCTGAAAGTAGAACTTTGGTCCTTGTAGCAGCCAATAACAGCGCAGGTTTCATTTCATATTCTGCTCTTGGAAGATAAAATCTGCGCTGCCATTGGTTTCAACAAAAAACTTTTTTTATTTTTGCCCACTTCACCACATCTGCCCCATTGCCCTCTAAATCTCTGAATCTCTCAGTTTTCATTTTTAAAATTGCTTTGGAAAAATGAAAAGCCGTTCTGTGATTGGTTGCTAGGGGCAACAAGGACAGTTTTATTGTTGATCTGACCCAATGTGTGAGATGATGGGAGAAAATACATTGTAATGTGAAAATACCAGCTCACTATTTCTGCGGTGAAGATGTATCCGCGTGCTCGGTGCCTTGGTTTTTCAACCTCCTTGTTCAGGTGCAGCGACAAAATTAGAAATTTCAGGCTCCAGCACTCACTTTTTGAAGTGTCAATTTCTCCATCTTTATTGAGCAATAGTGCATAGACAATACAGGACTCACATTCTCTCTGGTGTAGGCTGTTGACGCGTTTCGAAAGGTTCTTATTCGTAACAGTAATGTGCGTCTGATGTCTTCAGGTATAAGTAAAGGCAGAGGTGTATGTAATTAGCGCTAAAATCACTCCCCCTTCTCATCATGTGAGGCGTGGGGGAGGGGAATAGAAAAAGTAGATGTAAATCTTCCCCTTTGCGCAGCATTTGTCTCTAATACCTATCACCTGAGACATCAGATTCTTTCCAATCGAATATCTGGCTTCCAGAGATTAGTTTAATGTTACTTTAAAAACATGATTCTATACATACAAAGTGTTTCTCTAACATTAAAAGTCAAATAGCAGGCAGATAAAACAATAGGAACAAAAAATCAAGAAAACTCTGCTTTCAAGTTCACTACATATGATAGGTACTTGTTCACATGGAAGTTGTGTTAATTTCAAATTTGGCTTTGAGTATATGACTGCTTGATATTGTATTAGACTTGGTAATAAACCATACATACTGAGGCTCTTGTGTCGGCAGGCATCTGTATGTATATACCAACAATAGGAAAAATGTCCCTAATAAAAGTGCATAATTTCCTTTCTCATATTTAGACCCTTTGGATATCTAGTTTCTAGTTTAAATATCCAAAAGGCCTCTCTTAAGTTTACTTGATGTTTTATGTCCCCTTCTCTAGTAGGGGTTTTTACATGTTCAATGGCATATGTTTTAAAATACTTGGGGCTGCGGTTGTGTTTTTCAATAAAATGTTTTGCCACATTTGATATATTGGTATAGGAGGGATTGTCTATATAATTTAAATGTTCCAGAATTCTGTTTTAGAATTTTCTTATAGTACACCTTATATACATTTTATCGCATTGTTCACACCTGATTACATAAACTACTGCTCTCGTATTGCAGTTAATGTAAGACTTGATGTTATAAGTCTGTGTGTGATCTGTGTTGGAAAACGTCTTAGTGTTTTGCACATAATTGCATGTGCGGCATCGCTGACTACCGCAGCGTGTGAACCCTTTGTATGTCAACCATGTGTCATTTGCAGATTATTTTCTCGTACAAACATGGAAGGGGACAGGGAATTGCCTATTGTTGGAGGTCTCCAACAATATCTTGGATTATATTATATTGTCGGCTGTAGGTTAGTACCAAAGTTGGTTGTACTGTCTTATTCTTGTCCTTCATTGTGTCCTCCTTATGTTTTTATATCTTTTATTATTGTGGAAC
This sequence comes from Bufo gargarizans, assembly GCF_014858855.1. Classification (NCBI taxonomy): domain Eukaryota; kingdom Metazoa; phylum Chordata; class Amphibia; order Anura; family Bufonidae; genus Bufo; species Bufo gargarizans. The sequence goes on from NC_058080.1 coordinate 319,348,943, forward strand.
AAGAGAGATTCTCTGGTTTTATTTTTTGCTATTTGGAGGCCTCTTGAAATCATCCAATCTGGATATTTTCTTTTTGAGAGGCGCTCTCATATTATATGGCATTCCTTTTTGAAGGCTTCTATTGTATTACAATTTCTCCTGGCCATATAAACTCTCCCACTGGGATGAATTTGATGGTATGGTATGAGTGATGGCTATTTGCCCGTAAAATAGTGTTGCCCGCAATCTCCTTTCTGTATGTTTTTGTTTGGATAATTTTATCTGGAATACCTGTAAGTTTTAAATCCAGAAAACTTATCTCACTAGGATCCTGACTATATGTGAATTTGAGATTGTAAGGATTATTTTGTAGGTACTGAATGAACTGTTGTACGGCAGGTACATCGTCGCTCCATATTATGAGCAAATCATCGATGTTCCTGCCGTACCAGTTCAGACTATGAGAAAAGGGATTGTCAGTGCTGTATATATATTTTTGCTCCCAGTAAATCATAGTCAGATTCACCAGGGCTGGGGAATATTTAGCCCCCTATTGAGACTCCCTGTGTTTGGAGGAAAAACATATTATCAAATGAAAAATAATTATGAGACATGAGGAAGCGGGTTACATCAAGGACATAATCTATGAATTCATTCCCATATCCACTATACTTGTGGAGATGAAACTCCAGAGCCTCTAGTGCAATGGAGTGTGGGATTGAGGGATATAACGCTACTACATCTACCGTAAGCCATCTGTACTGTGATTTCCATTTTTTATTATAAAATGACCTAAGGATTTCTGATGTGTCCCTGATGTAACCCGGTGTCCTCTTGACCATAGGTTGGATAATACAATCGAGCCAATTACCAAGTCTTTCGGTTAGAGACCCAATGCCACTAACTATAGGGCGCAAGGGTGGTGGATTTAGATTTTTGTGGGTTTTTGGGACTGCATGCATGATCGGGGTAATTGGGTAATCTACATTCATGTAATCATATTGTTTTTGTGTTATGAATGCATGGTTTAAACCTATTGCTAGAATTTGTCTATATTCTATTTGATATTTAGCAATAGGATTTGAAGGGAGTTTAATATAGGTGTCTGGATCTCCCAAAATATTCATCATTTGTTCATGATATACTTCTCTGTCAAGGACGACAACAGATCCCCCTTTATCTGCCATTTTTATAATTATTTTTTTATTATCTGATAGCTCCTTAAGAGCTTCTTTTTGTTTTTTGGAGATGGAGATATTGTGGGATATGCTGGCGTCCTTGAGAGTATCATGCACCTGTTTTAATTCATTCTTGACCAATTCCTGAAACACATCCATGTTTGGAGTGCGGGACATCAATGGGTAGAAATGGGGGTTAGACGTTTTAAAAGTTTGCATAGTAGGGTAGTTAGTTGCTTGTTCACTTTCACCCTGAAGATCCTCCAAGCATGTCAAAGATAATTGCTTCCTGAAATTCCATACCAACAAATTGGTTGTGTATCGTTGGAGTATCCGACACTTTGGTAGGGTATTCAGGGGGATGGATATCAAAAAAATGCCTAACCACTGTTAATTGTCTGATAAACCTGTTTATATCTAATAGTGTCATAAACAAATCAAAATTAACACATGGAACAAAGTTCAAGCCTAAACTTAAAACATATGTTTGAGCTTGGGTTAAAGTCTCTTTGGACAAGTTGATCACATCGTTGTTAATACTTTTGTCTCCAATTAAACATACATTAGTTACCTCCTCTTCTGTCGGGTTGCCATTGAATGTCCCTTTTCTATGTTTGCGTCCCGCTCTGCGGATTCGTTTTTTGCTGGATGGTAATTTTTAGTTGGTTTATTCTTTTTATAGTATGTTGTTTTGGATCTTTCTCTTAGTTTTTCTTGAGGAAGCTCTTGTGTTGAGTCTTGAGATAAATCACTGAGTTCCATAGTATCCAGTTCCAAAGAAAAGTTCACTTTTGGTGAATATCCTTGCCCTTTGCCTTTTTTATTCATATTTTTCTTCTTTTTGAGGATGGATTTCGGAGTGGAGAAGGGGTTCTCCCTCCTACCCCATTCATATATCTGGTCGTGTTTATAGTCAAATAAGTCTCTTTGGAATTTTCTATTCTTTGTTTCAATAATGTGTTCTTCCATTTCCTTTCTGTTAGTTCTCATGTTTTTTTGTAACATTTCATATTCCTGTGTATTTTCGGGTCTGTTTAGTTTTGATTTTAATATATTGATATCCGTTTGTAGATCTTGTAATTTTTCCCCCTCATATCTGACAATAAGTGTCATTAATTTAGTTGAGCAGTCCGTGAGTATTTGATTCCATTCGAGCACAAATTGCTCCGAGAAGATGGTAGTTGGAATTTTCTTTATGCGTAATCCTCTTGGGATCATTTTTTTTCTAGATATTTGACCAAAGTTGTATGGTCCCCCCAAGCCTTGTTTCCTGATTAAGGGCTCTTTCCAGTTCATACATATCAGTAGTATTAGATGTTTCTTGTGGTACATATTTATCAGTATCCGAGAATACCTGATCTGCTTTAGATCTTCGTTCCGGTGATAAGCAAAAAGCCATAGCAGAGTTCACACAAGTCAGCCTCACCTTGTATGGTTTGAAGAGAGGAGTCCTTAATGTCTGCTAAATTCAGCTCAATTTCTTTGAGGAGAGGACTTGCTTCTGTTGCGGATCGGTGAGTCACGGTAAAAAATAAACCTTTGAGCAGGGTAGAAACATGTAATGTGAAAATACCAGCTCACTATTTCTGCGGTGAAGATGTATCCGCGTGCTCGGTGCCTTGGTTTTTTCAACCTCCTTGTTCAGGTATAGCGACAAAATTAGAAATTTCAGGCTCCAGCACTCACTTTTTGAAGTGTCAATTTCTCCATCTTTATTGAGCAATAGTGCATAGACAATACAGGACTCACATTCTCTCTGGTGTAGGCTGTTGACGCGTTTCGAAAGGTTCTTATTCGTAACAGTAATGTGCGTCTGATGTCTTCAGGTATAAGTAAAGGCAGAGGTGTATGTAATTAGCGCTAGAATCACTCCCCCTTCTCAGCATGTGAGGTGTGGGGGAGGGGAATAGAAAAAGTAGATGTAAATCTTCCCCTTTGCGAAGCATTTGTCTCTAATACCTATCACCTGAGACATCAGATTCTTTCCAATCGAATATCTGGCTTCCAGAGATTAGTTTAATGTTACTTTAAAAACATGATTCTATACATACAAAATGTTTTTCTAACATTAAAAGTTAAATAGCAGGCAGATAAAACAATAGGGACAAAAAATCAAGAAAACTCTGCTTGTAAGTTCACTACATATGATAGGTACTTGTTCACATGGAAGTTGCCTTAATTTCAAATTTGGCTTTGAGCATATGACTGCTTGTGCTGCCAAGTATTTTTACAAACATATGCCACTGAACATGTAAAAACCCCTACTAGAGAAGGGGACACAAAACATCAAGTAAACTTAAGAGAGGCCTTTTGGATATTTAAACTAGAAACTAGATATCCAAAGGGTCTAAATATGAGAAAGGAAATTATGCACTTTTATTAGGGACATTTTTCCTATTGTTGGTATATACATACAGATGCCTGCAGACACAAGAGCCTCAGTATGTATGGTTTATTACCAAGTCTAATACAATATCAAGCAGTCATATGCTCAAAGCCAAATTTGAAATTAACGCAACTTCCATGTGAACAAGTACCTATCATATGTAGTGAACTTGAAAGCAGAGTTTTCTTGATTTTTTGTTCCTATTGTTTTATCTGCCTGCTATTTAACTTTAATCGTTAGAAAAACATTTTGTATGTATAGAATCATGTTTTTAAAGTAACATTAAACTAATCTCTGGAAGACAGATATTCGATTGGAAAGAATCTGATGTCTCAGGTGATAGGTATTAGAGACAAATGCTTCGCAAAGGGGAAGATTTACATCTACTTTTTCTATTCCCCTCCCCCACACCTCACATGCTGAGAAGGGGGAGTGATTCTAGCGCTAATTACATACACCTCTGCCTTTACTTATACCTGAAGACATCAGACACACATTACTGTTACGAATAAGAACCTTTCGAAACGCGTCAACAGCCTACACCAGAGAGAATGTGAGTCCTGTATTGTCTATGCACTATTGCTCAATAAAGATGGAAAAATTGACACTTCAAAAAGTGAGTGCTGGAGCCTGAAATTAGAAATACATTGTGCAATGATTGTTTCTAATATATTGTGTATGAGATGGAGATGGTGGGAGTGACAAATTATGTATAAGATGGAAGAGATGCATTGTGTGTGACATGATGGGAGTAATAAATTGTCAGATGATTGGGGTGCTTACAGATAGTTATCTATACATGGGGCGCAGTATAATATACAGGACTATACATGGGGTGCAGTGAAATGTACAGGACTATACATGGGGTGCAGTGTAATATACAGGACTATACATGGGGTGCAGTGTAATATACAGGACTATACATGGGGTGCAGTGAAATGTACAGGACTATACATGGGGTGCAGTGTAATATACAGGACTATACATGGGGTGCAGTGTAATATACAGGAGTATACATGGGGTGCAGTGTAATATACAGGAGTATACATGGGGTGATGTGTAATATACAGGCGTATACATGGGGTGCAGTGCAAATGTACAGGACGATTTATAGGGTGCAGTGTAATATATAGGACCAGACATGGGGTGCAGTGTAATGTACAGGACTGTATATGGGGTGCAGTGTAATATACAGGACTATACATGGGGTGACGTGTAATATACAGGGGTATACCTGGGCTGCAGTGCAATGTACAGGACGATACATAGGGTGCAGTGTAATATATAGGACTATACATGGGGTGCAGTGTAATGTACAGGACTATATATGGGGTGCAGTGTAATATACAGGACTATACATGGGGTGCAGTGCAATGTACAGGACTATACATGGGGTGCAGTGTAATATACAGGAGTATACATGGGTCGCATTGTAATATACAGGACTATACATGGGGTGCAGTGTAATATACAGGACTATACATTTGGGTGCAGTGTAATATACAGGACTATACATGGGGTGACATGTAATATACAGGAGTATACATGGGGTGCAGTGCAATGTACGGGACGATACATAGGGTGCAGTGTAATATATAGGACTATACATGGATTGCAGTGTAATGTACAGGACTGTATATGGGGTGCAGTGTAATATACAGGACTATACAAGGGGTGCAGTATAATACACAGGACTATTCATGGGATGCAGTGTAATATACAGGACTATAAATGGGAGGCAGTGTAATATACAGAACTATACAGTGTTGGACTAGAGTGTCTAGTGCCCACCAATACAATGTATTTTGGGGGCCCACCGTATGGATACATTCAAATATTACCTGCTCACACAGCAGCAAGATGCTACCAGATGATTGAATATGGGGGTCCCTGCAGCAACTTTGAGAAGGTAGGTCCTGGGGAGAAGAGGACACTGGCTAGCTTTCCCCTATACCTAGAAGTCATCTCATCTCTGATCGTGTCTATAATAATAAACTGGGGAGTTTCTTTAATAATCAATCAAGTGAACATAGGCTGGTTGAGGTGCTGTACATTGAATATATGTATGTAGTGCAGTAAGTCTACTGTGTTATGTGCCACTTGTGCAGGGAATGGGAAACTAGGGGCCCACCGGGGGATTCACCTGTGACCCTGTGGGCCAGTCTGAGCCTGATTCCAATAACAGAGCATCTTAAGAGTCCTGTATTGTTATTTATCGTCACTACCTCCCCGAGTTGGGAGTGGGTAATTGCCGCGCGCCCCCTAATTTCCTCAAAATTCTTCCATTTTAATACCTTATCCCACATTTCCGCTCGATCACAATTAAATTTCATCCATTGATCTCCCTTGGATGTGGTCTCTCTTTCTCATGAATCCCTCTCCGGGGTGGAACCCTGATTCACCGATAACCGTGATCACCATGGTAGGCGCAGAAAAGAACATCGAAAGTTGATAGAGCAGATATCCAATTGGATCGTGAACATCACGGGGACGTGCGACATGGTGGGGCAGTATGTTTGCACACTACACAAACTGACTGATGGGTCTGCCCCCTGCAACTTCTGGGTCTCCAAATTGGGCACATGGCCTGAGCTTGCCCTTTACGCCTTGGAGGTGCTGGCCTGCCCTGCAGCCAGTGCATTGTCTAAACGTGTGTTTAGCACGACTGGAGGGGGTTATCACAGGTTATATTTCCCAATGTACCCTAATAAAAAAATAAAAAATTAAATTAAAAACAAAAAACTGTGTAGGCTACCTCCTCCTCCTCCACCACCGCCGCTTCCACCTACACCGCCACATCCACCGCCTCCTCAACCTCCTACTCCATATGGACCTCGTCCTCCTAGATCACGATTGTTATTTTTTATTTTTACGTATTTTATGTTATTTAAAGTCATTTCCCTATCCACTTTTGTTTGCCAATTTGCAGCCCTCTAGCCCTTCACATGACATTTTTGCAGCCATTTTAGTGACTTAATTTTAGTGACTTCCATGGGGTTTGGGTTCGGGGTCAAGTTCGGGTCCCGAACTCTAACTTTTTTGTGAAGTTCGGCCGAACTCGTCAACCCGAACATCCAGGTGTCTGCTCAACTCTAGTTATATACACAAACCCTTGTCACAAGGTGGTCTCAACTTTCCCTCTATTATCCATTACCACAAAGCCACGTTTCAAATTAAATATTGATCACAGTTGATAGAAACGTAGAGAAGTTAAAAACCTAAATTTTTCATTAGATATACGTTAAAATAAGGGGGAGTGTGTGCGAGCCCTACCTCAATGTAAACAAACAAACAAATCTGAACTGTACGGGTACAGCACCAGGATTATTGGCTGCCTATAGGAACATACCCCAGAGTGTGCGCCACTGGTTCACGCACTACACTCAATGATATATAGAAACCAGTATCCCCTTCAAAAGGCTGCTGTAGCGCAGTGTATCCATATAATGTTACTGGTCACTGTGACAACCACCCGCCAATCTCGTCGTACTAAGCCACAGTTGCCATACAGGTCTCCACTAGAGACTTCTGGAGGCGAATCCACTGTGAGCACAGAAGACGTTTAAGATAGGTTGGTGGGCCCAGACAGGATGCAATCACGATTGTATGTACAATCGGTAAAAATAAAATTACTGATTTCACGCTGGAAATCAAATTAATTTGCTGCCACCACTCTTTGTATTGAATCGGGGCAAAGAGACCCCGGCTAGCTAATCCTAAAGGGACGAAACGGTTATTGGCAACCTAGCTAGTACATTAACAATTTATAAAAATAAAACAATTTGGTAGTATGTCTTCTGAGGACAGAGTTCTTAGCATAGATCAGGTCATCAAGTAACAAGGGCAAAACTGGAACAATGAAATCGTTAGTTTTTATTTTAAAACCATACACAAAAATATATATATTAAAGCTGACAGATAAATATACCTGCCAGTTGAACAGATTGGTTTGGATAGAAATAGGTAAGAGGTGGAAGGGAATAGAATGTCTGAGTTCAGAATTGCCGCGTTAGAGTCCAGTAAAATGCAAAGTCTTTGTAGAATAATCCAAGATGTTGGGGTGTGCCCGTGTCCAGCGGGCGGTCGTGATGTTAGTCGTCGTCAGATGGTAGAAGAAGGATCCCGGGCTGACTGTGTCACAGGGTTTTACCCACTCTGTAGTGGGGAGGGGTTGTGACTAGGGATGAGCGAACTCGAACTGTATAGTTCGGGTTCGTACCGAATTTTGGGGTGTCCGTGACACGGACCCGAACCCGGATATTTTCGTAAAAGTCCGGGTTCGGGTTCGGTGTTCGTCGCTTTCTTGGCGCTTTTGTGACGCTTTCTTGGCGCTTTTTGAAAGGCTGCAAAGCAGCCAATCAACAAGTGTCATACTACTTGCCCCAAGAGGCCATCACAGCCATGCCTACTATTGGCATGGCTGTGATTGGCCAGAGCACCATGTGACCCAGCCTCTATTTAAGCTGGAGTCACATAGCGCCGCCCGTCACTCTGCTCTGATTAGCGTAGGGAGAGGTTGCGGCTGCGACAGTAGGGCGAGATTAGGCAGATTAACTCCTCCAAAGTACTTGATTATTGATCGATCTGCAGCTGTGGATCATTGAGCTGCTGATACTCAATTGCTCACTGTTTTTAGGCTGCCCAGACCGTTTGTCAGTCACATTTTTCTGGGGTGATCGGCGGCCATTTTGTGTCTTGTGCTGCGCCAGCACAAGCTGCGACCAAGTGCATTTAACCCTCAATGGTGTGGTTGTTTTTTGGCTAAAGCCTACATCAGGGTGAAGCTGTCACACCAAGTGCATTTAACCAGCAATAGTCTGTTTATTTTTTGGCCATATACTACATCAGGGGCAAGCTGCGCCTGTCACCAAGTGCATTTAACCCTCAATGGTGTGGTTGTTTTTTGGCTAAAGCCTACATCAGGGTGAAGCTGTCACACCAAGTGCATTTAACCAGCAATAGTCTGTTTATTTTTTGGCCATATACTACATCAGGGGCAAGCTGCGCCCATCACCAAGTGCATTTAACCCTCAGTAGTGTGGTTGGTCAAGCTATCACACCAAGTGCATTTAACCAGCAATAGTCTGTTCATTTTTTGGCCATATACTAAATCAGGGGCAAGCTGCGCCCGTCACCAAGTGCATTTAACCAGCAATAGTCTGTTCATTTTTTGGCCATATACTACATCAGGGGCAAGCTGCGCCCGTCACCAAGTGCATTTAACCCTCAGTAGTGTGGTTGGTCAAGCTGTGACACCAAGTGCATTTAACCAGCAATAGTCTGTTTATTTTTTGGCCATATACTACATCAGGGGCAAGCTGCGCCCGTCACCAAGTGCATTTAACCCTCAGTAGTGTGGTTGGTCAAGCTATCACACCAAGTGCATTTAACCAGCAATAGTCTGTTCATTTTTTGGCCATATACTAAATCAGGGGCAAGCTGCGCCCGTCACCAAGTGCATTTAACCAGCAATAGTCTGTTCATTTTTTGGCCATATACTACATCAGGGGCAAGCTGCGCCCGTCACCAAGTGCATTTAACCCTCAGTAGTGTGGTTGGTCAAGCTGTGACACCAAGTGCATTTAACCAGCAATAGTCTGTTCATTTTTTGGCCATATACTACATCAGGGGCAAGCTGCGCCCGTCACCAAGTGCATTTAACCAGCAATAGTGTGGTTATTTTTTGGCCATATCCCAGTCTAATTCTGTCACTAAATCCATACCGGTGACCCAGCGCCTAAATACTAGGCCTCAAATTTAAATCCCTCTAAATCTCTCGTTACCCACCGCTGTACTGTTGTTGCTGGGCAAGATATTTAGTGTCCGTCAAAGCACATTTTTTGTTCTGGGTTGAAGTACAATTCCCAATTTAGCAATTTCATAATTTAGTGGTTTCTGCTATATCAGAGCTATTTGAAATCTATCCCTAAAAGGGTATATAATATTCAAGGTGCACCTAGGGTCATTCAGAATAACTTCACACACACGCTACTGTGCATTTCCAAGTCTAATTCTGTCAGTAAATCCATACCGGTCACCCAGCGCCTAAATACTAGGCCTCAAATTTATATCCCGCTAAATCTCTCGTTACCGCTGTCCTGTTGTGGCTGGGAAAGTTATTTAGTGTCCGTCAAAGCACATTTTTTGTTCTGGGTTGAAATACAATTCCCAATTTAGCAATTTCATAATTTAGTGGTTTCTGCTATATCAGAGCTATTTGAAATCTATCCCTAAAAGGGTATATAATATTCAAGGTGCACATAGGGTCATTCAGAATAACTTCACACACACGCTACTGTGCATTTCCAAGTCTAATTCTGTTAGTAAATCCATACCGGTCACCCAGCGCCTAAATACTAGGCCTCAAATTTATATCCCGCTAAATCTCTCGTTACCGCTGTCCTGTTGTGGCTGGGAAAGTTATTTAGTGTCCGTCAAAGCACATTTTTTGTTCTGGGTTGAAATACAATTCCCAATTTAGCAATTTCATAATTTAGTGGTTTCTGCTATATCAGAGCTATTTGAAATCTATCCCTAAAAGGGTATATAATATTCAAGGTGCACATAGGGTCATTCAGAATAACTTCACACACACGCTACTGTGCATTTCCAAGTCTAATTCTGTTAGTAAATCCATACCGGTCACCCAGCGCCTAAATACTAGGCCTCAAATTTATATTCCGCTAAATCTCTCGTTACCGCTGTCCTGTTGTGGCTGGGAAAGTTATTTAGTGTCCGTCAAAGCACATTTTTTGTTCTGGGTTGAAATACAATTCCCAATTTAGCAATTTCCTAATTTAGTGGTTTCTGCTATATCAGAGCTATTTGAAATCTATCCCTAAAAGGGTATATAATATTCAAGGTGCACATAGGGTCATTCAGAATAACTTCACACACACGCTACTGTGCATTTCCAAGTCTAATTCTGTTAGTAAATCCATACCGGTCACCCAGCGCCTAAATACTAGGCCTCAAATTTATATTCCGCTAAATCTCTCGTTACCGCTGTCCTGTTGTGGATGGGAAAGTTATTTAGTGTCCGTCAAAGCACATTTTTAGTTCTGGGTTGAAATACAATTCCCAATTTAGCAATTTCATAATTTAGTGGTTTCTGCTATATCAGAGCTATTTGAAATCTATCCCTAAAAGGGTATATAATATTCAAGGTGCACATAGGGTCATTCAGAATAACTTCACACACACGCTACTGTGCATTTCCAAGTCCAATTCTGTTAGTAAATCCATACCGGTCACCCAGCGCCTAAATACTAGGCCTCAAATTTATATCCCGCTAAATCTCTCGTTACCGCTGTCCTGTTGTGGCTGGGAAAGTTATTTAGTGTCCGTCAAAGCACATTTTTTGTTCTGGGTTGAAATACAATTCCCAATTTAGCAATTTCATAATTTAGTGGTTTCTGCTATATCAGAGCTATTTGAAATCTATCCCTAAAAGGGTATATAATATTCAAGGTGCACATAGGGTCATTCAAAATAACTTCACACACAGGCTACTGTGCATTTCCAAGTCTAATTCTGTTAGTAAATCCATACCGGTCACCCAGCGCCTAAATACTAGGCCTCAAATTTATATTCCGCTAAATCTCTCGTTACCGCTGTCCTGTTGTGGATGGGAAAGTTATTTAGTGTCCGTCAAAGCACATTTTTTGTTCTGGGTTAAAATACAATTCCCAATTTAGCAATTTCATAATTTAGTGGTTTCTGCTATATCAGAGCTATTTGAAATCTATCCCTAAAAGGGTATATAATATTCAAGGTGCACATAGGGTCATTCAGAATAACTTCACACACACGCTACTGTGCATTTCCAAGTCCAATTCTGTTAGTAAATCCATACCGGTCACCCAGCGCCTAAATACTAGGCCTCAAATTTATATCCCGCTAAATCTCTCGTCACCGCTGTCCTGTTGTGGCTGGGAAAGTTATTTAGTGTCCGTCAAAGCACATTTTTTGTTCTGGGTTGAAATACAATTCCCAATTTAGCAATTTCATAATTTAGTGGTTTCTGCTATATCAGAGCTATTTGAAATCTATCCCTAAAAGGGTATATAATATTCAAGGTGCACATAGGGTCATTCAGAATAACTTCACACACACACTACTGTGCATTTCCAAGTCTAATTCTGTCACTAAATCCATACCGGTCACCCAGCGCCTAAATACTAGGCCTCAAATTTATATCCCGCTGAATTTGAATACAATACATTGGGCCAAATAATATTTTTGTTGTTGTGGTGAACCATAACAATGAGGAAAACATCTAGTAAGGGACGCGGACGTGGACATGGTCGTGGTGGTGTTAGTGGACCCTCTGGTGCTGGGAGAGGACGTGGCCGTTCTGCCACATCCACACGTCCTAGTGTACCAACTACCTCAGGTCCCAGTAGCCGCCAGAATTTACAGCGATATATGGTGGGGCCCAATGCCGTTCTAAGGATGGTAAGGCCTGAGCAGGTACAGGCATTAGTCAATTGGGTGGCCGACAGTGGATCCAGCACGTTCACATTATCTCCCACCCAGTCTTCTGCAGAAAGCGCACAGATGGCGCCTGAAAACCAACCCATCAGTCTGTCACATCACCCCCATGCATACCAGGGAAACTGTCTCAGCCTCAAGTTATGCAGCAGTCTCTTATGCTGTTTGAAGACTCCGCTGGCAGGGTTTCCCATGGGCATCCACCTAGCCCTTCCCCAGCGGTGAAAGACATAGAATGCACTGACGCACAACCACTTATGTTTCCTGATGATGAGGACATGGGAATACCACCTCAGCATGTCTCTGATGATGACGAAACACAGGTGCCAACTGCTGCGTCTTTCTGCAGTGTGCAGACTGAACAGGAGGTCAGGGATCAAGACTGGGTGGAAGACGATGCAGGGGACGATGAGGTCCTAGACCCCACATGGAATGAAGGTCGTGCCACTGACTTTCACAGTTCGGAGGAAGAGGCAGTGGTGAGACCGAGCCAACAGCGTAGCAAAAGAGGGAGCAGTGGGCAAAAGCAGAACACCCGACGCCAAGAGACTCCGCCTGCTACTGACCGCCGCCATCTGGGACCGAGCACCCCAAAGGCAGCTTCAAGGAGTTCCCTGGCATGGCACTTCTTCAAACAATGTGCTGACGACAAGACCCGAGTGGTTTGCACGCTGTGCCATCAGAGCCTGAAGCGAGGCATTAACGTTCTGAACCTGAGCACAACCTGCATGACCAGGCACCTGCATGCAAAGCATGAACTGCAGTGGAGTAAACACCTTAAAACCAAGGAAGTCACTCAGGCTCCCCCTGCTACCTCTTCTGCTGCTGCCGCCTCGGCCTCTTCTGCTGCTGCCGCCTCGGCCTCTTCCTCCGCCTCTGGAGGAACGTTGGCACCTGCCGCCCAGCAAACAGGGGATGTACCACCAACACCACCACCACCACCTCCGTCACCAAGCGTCTCAACCATGTCACACGGCAGCGTTCAGCTCTCCATCTCCCAAACATTTGAGAGAAAGCGTAAATTCCCACCTAGCCACCCTCGATCCCTGGCCCTGAATGCCAGCATTTCTAAACTACTGGCCTATGAAATGCTGTCATTTAGGCTGGTGGACACAGACAGCTTCAAACAGCTCATGTCGCTTGCTGTCCCACAGTATGTTGTTCCCAGCCGCCACTACTTCTCCAAGAGAGCTGTGCCTTCCCTGCACAACCAAGTATCCGATAAAATCAAGTGTGCACTGCGCAACGCCATCTGTAGCAAGGTCCACCTAACCACAGATACGTGGACCAGTAAGCACGGCCAGGGACGCTATATCTCCCTAACTGCACACTGGGTAAATGTAGTGGCAGCTGGGCCCCAGGCGGAGAGCTGTTTGGCGCACGTCCTTCCGCCGCCAAGGATCGCAGGGCAACATTCTTTGCCTCCTGTTGCCACCTCCTCCTTCTCGGCTTCCTCCTCCTCTTCTTCCACCTGCTCATCCAGTCAGCCACACACCTTCACCACCAACTTCAGCACAGCCCGGGGTAAACGTCGGCAGGCCATTCTGAAACTCATATGTTTGGGGGACAGGCCCCACACCGCACAGGAGTTGTGGCGGGGTATAGAACAACAGACCGACGAGTGGTTGCTGCCGGTGAGCCTCAAGCCCGGCCTGGTGGTGTGTGATAATGGGCGAAATCTCGTTGCAGCTCTGGGACTAGCCAATTTGACGCACATCCCTTGCTTGGCGCATGTGCTGAATTTGGTGGTGCAGAAGTTCATACACAACTACCCCGACATGTCAGAGCTGCTGCATAAAGTGCGGGCCGTCTGTTCGCGCTTCCGGCGTTCACATCCTGCTGCTGCTCGCCTGTCTGCGCTACAGCGTAACTTCGGCCTTCCCGCTCACCGCCTCATATGCGACGTGCCCACCAGGTGGAACTCCACCTTGCACATGCTGGACAGACTGTGCGAGCAGCAGCAGGCCATAGTGGAGTTTCAGCTGCAGCACGCACGGGTCAGTCGCACTACAGAACACCACCACTTCACCACCAATGACTGGGCCTCCATGCGAGACCTGTGTGCCCTGTTGCGCTGTTTCGAGTACTCCACCAACATGGCCAGTGGCGATGACGCCGTTATCAGCGTTACAATACCACTTCTATGTCTCCTTGAGAAAACACTTAGGGCGATGATGGAAGAGGAGGTGGCCCAGGAGGAGGAGGAGGAGGAAGAGGGGTCATTTTTAGCACTTTCAGGCCAGTCTCTTCGAAGTGACTCAGAGGGAGGTTTTTGGCAACAGCAGAGGCCAGGTACAAATGTGGCCAGCCAGGGCCCACTACTGGAGGACGAGGAGGACGAGGATGAGGAGGAGGTGGAGGAGGATGAGGATGAAGCATGGTCACAGCGGGGTGGCACCCAACGCAGCTCGGGTCCATCACTGGTGCGTGGCTGGGGGGAAAGGCAGGACGATGACGATACGCCTCCCACAGAGGACAGCTTGTCCTTACCCCTGGGCAGCCTGGCACACATGAGCGACTACATGCTGCAGTGCCTGCGCAACGACAGCAGAGTTGCCCACATTTTAACCTGTGCGGACTACTGGGTTGCCACCCTGCTGGATCCACGCTACAAAGACAATGTGCCCACCTTACTTCCTGCACTGGAGCGTGATAGGAAGATGCGCGAGTACAAGCGCACGTTGGTAGACGCGCTACTGAGAGCATTCCCAAATGTCACAGGGGAACAAGTGGAAGCCCAAGGCCAAGGCAGAGGAGGAGCAAGAGGTCGCCAAGGCAGCTGTGTCAATGCCAGCTCCTCTGAGGGCAGGGTTAGCATGGCAGAGATGTGGAAAACTTTTGTCAACACGCCACAGCTAACTGCACCACCACCTGATACGCAACGTGTTAGCAGGAGGCAACATTTCACTAACATGGTGGAACAGTACATGTGCACACCCCTCCACGTACTGACTGATGGTTCGGCCCCATTCAACTTCTGGGTCTCTAAATTGTCCACGTGGCCAGAGCTAGCCTTTTATGCCTTGGAGGTGCTGGCCTGCCCGGCGGCCAGCGTTTTGTCTGAACGTGTATTCAGCACGGCAGGGGGCGTCATTACAGACAAACGCAGCCGCCTGTCTACAGCCAATGTGGACAAGCTGACGTTCATAAAAATGAACCAGGCATGGATCCCACAGGATCTGTCCGTCCCTTGTCCAGATTAGACATTAACTACCTCCCCTTAACCATATATTATTGGACTCCAGGGCACTTCCTCATTCAATCCTATTTTTATTTTCATTTTACCATTATATTGCGAGGCTACCCAAAGTTGAATGAACCTCTCCTCTGTCTGGGTGCCGGGGCCTAAATATATGCCAATGGACTGTTCCAATGTTGGGTGACGTGAAGCCTGATTCTCTGCTATGACATGCAGACTGATTCTCTGCTGACATGAAGCCAGATCCTCTGTTACGGGACCTCTCTCCTCTGCCTGGGTGCTGGGCCTAAATTTATGAAAATGGACTCTTACAGTGGTGGGTGACGTGAAGCCTGATTCTCTGCTATGACATGAAGACTGATTCTCTGCTGACATGAAGCCAGATTGTCTGTTACGGGACCTCTCTCCTCTGCCTGGGTGCTGGGCCTAAATATATGCCAATGGACTGTTGCAGTGGTGGCTGACGTGAAGCCTCATTCTCTGCTATGACATGCAGACTAATTCTCTGCTGACATGAAGCCAGATTGTCTGTTACGGGACCTCTCTCCTCTGCCTGGGTGCTGGGCCTAAATATATGCCAATGGACTGTTGCAGTGGTGGGTGACGTGAAGCCTGATTCTCTGCTATGATATGAAGACTGATTCTCTGCTGACATGAAGCCAGATTGTCTGTTACGGGACCTCTCTCCTCTGCCTGGGTGCTTGGCCTAAATTTATGACAATGGACTGTTGCAGTGGTGGCTGACGTGAAGCCTGATTCTCTGCTATGACATGCAGACTGATTCTCTGCTGACATGAAGCCAGATTCTCTGTTACGGGACCTCTCTCCTCTGCCTGGGTTCCGGGGCCTAAATATCTGAGAATGGACTGTTCCAGTGGTGGGTGACGGGAAGCCAGATTCTCTGCTATGGGACCTCTCTCCAATTGATTTTGGTTAATTTTTATTTATTTAATTTTAATTTTAATTCATTTCCCTATCCACATTTGTTTGCAGGGGATTTACCTACATGTTGCTGCCTTTTGCAGCCCTCTAGCCCTTTCCTGGGCTGTTTTACAGCCTTTTTAGTGCCGAAAAGTTCGGGTCCCCATTGACTTCAATGGAGTTCGGGTTCGGGACGAAGTTCGGATCGGGTTCGGATCCCGAACCCGAACATTTTCGGGAAGTTCGGCGAACTTCTCGAACCCGAACATCCAGGTGTTCGCTCAACTCTAGTTGTGACCCACACATGTCCAGCCTTGGGTTATTGGAAGAGGGGCAGTTCCTGCCCTGGACAGAGGAAATCTGACTGAATCTTTGCTGTGCCAGTTTCTCCGTACCCGTGGGTCAAATTAGGACATAGAGGTCATATTGAGAATCAGCACAATTTTACAGATCCTCTGATACCAAACAGGATAGGATTACCATTTGGATTCCCTGAGAGCTTTGATATCTGAGAGAGAGAATCTCTGATTGACTGGCCGATTTCCTGAAGGGTGTATTATTGGGGCTGGAATAATCCCTGAAGAGATGGTTCAGTGCATTGGTTCCGAACCCAGGAAATATGAGGAAATATGGACGCAAATATGAAAGCTATGTATTAGAGGTGGCTGCCCGGTGACCTCTTTTTGTGTCTCAAACAGCTGTCTGATAAGCATCTGTCCTGCTCTCTTTGAAGCGCACTGGCAAGACTGAAGATGTGAGAACCCTGCTGGTATTAGAGACACTATGGCTGCAGAAAGACCAGGTTTAGGAGGTTCTGTCATAAGAGAACTAGATTGATGGCTACTCAAGAAGGCTCTTTCGCCTTTGTTATTGCGAAATATGGCACATTTGCGATTTCCTAGTATCGCTGTGGATCGCAAAGCGTCACAGTCACTATCAGTTCTAACAGAATGCCAGACTGCAATAGACTGCAAGGCCAGGATCTGCTGCAGGCGGGTGACCAGAAAATAGCCTCCCCACTAATGCTGTACAGTCCCCTCAGTGCCTCTAACATGAAATAATCTAAAGGTCTGGCATAGTTAGGGGGACTACCCTATGTCCCCATAAAGGGGTAGCACTGAATCTATACCCACTATCCTGCTCTACGTTTCGCCCTGTAGGCTCATCAGGAGCTTGGTAACTAGGGTTCAGGACAGACAAACACATAGAACGCTGTATGCCTCGTGTGGTGAGGCTACGGCATCCGCGCTAGGGTGGCCATAATTACGTCCGCCGCTTGTCAAATAGGAGAAGCCCCATCACCAAAAGGGGCGGATACTGCACTCGCTGGCGAATCAGGAGAGCAGTAGACGTATCAGAGACACTGACCGCCTCCGCTCTCCTCGCCGCCCTCCACAGCGATGCCATCCTCACTAGAGTGTAAAAACACTCCCATTCATTCACAGGGACCAGTCGGCGGTTATACTCAATAACAGCAAGCACCAGCAGCATCAAAGGTACTAAGGAGCCCCTGATCAATCAATCCGAGGTATAGCACACGACTGTTAATACTAGTCACAAGAGTATACTACGATCTCAGGGATGCACAGAAACTCTCCCTGCATGCAGAAGCGCCATGTGTGAACATAACAGCCCCTGCATGAAAAACCGCAGTATGTGGATAATGCATATCCTAGGTGATGTCCCATACATGGTAACACCACTCACAGTATGATGTACACAGGTAACTGGTAGTGGGATACCCAGAGTGGCCCAATAGATCAGGACATGACCTTCATAGGAAGCAAGTATACGAAATGTATTTATTCAGACCTCCTGGACGTAAGGTTCGTAACCTAAACGTCCACTCTGCCTCCTTCTGTAATAATTTCATATCAAACATTCTTCTATAACAATATGCGAGCTGGCTATACCAAATCTATCAATTAGCCATTGAAGAAAAAATTATGTAGATTATTAAAGTTCAGCTCCAGTGTTCAAAGTATGAAACTTTATTCCAGCGTTTATTTTTTTTACTTTTTATACACGGATACACTTGTTACGCTTTTCAGACCATTCTCAATAAAGGTCCTTCATCATGACATAGAAAAAGATCAAAGGATTGCACTATATATGCCCCACCCACACCTGACCATGCAATCAGGAAATTACGTGGCTCGGGCACTCACAGTGCAATCTAGACAACATGCGGTAATAAAAAAAAATATATATAAATATATATATATATATATCAACCTCATATAATAGGCTAAAAATAAATACATTGTATTGCTATTATTAAAACAATAATTTGCTAACGGCTGGCATATGAGTAGTCCCATAAAGGAAAAAACATATACCCTAATACTGCAGAATAAGATCATGTATTTTATTTAACCTCTGCGGGTGAAGTGTGGCTTACTGGAAAATCCAGTATGCCTCCCTGTTTAACAGCTTCCTTCTATGATCTCCTCCTCTGGCCGGGACTACTACTCTCTCAATGCCCTGCGCTCTCAATTTGGAGGTATCCCCACCATGACAAACCGCGAAGTGCAAACTGACCACAGACACATTGCGGTTCTCATGGTAGGGCACATCAGAAATGTGTTTGCGTACTCTTGCTTTTATCTGGTTGGACGCACATCCCACATACTGTACCCGGCAATCCATACATGTAATCAGATAAATGGCATTCTTGCTGTTACAGTTCAGGTAAGATTAAATCTTAAATTCTTTGTCATTAACAGTGGATTTAAATCGGTTAGTAACCAGCATGTGACCACAGCAGATGCATCTGTCGTGACCACATTTATAGTTTCCTTTACTGCTGATCCATGTGGGGTTAGAGACTACAGAGTCCCTAAACAGACTGGGGCTGAGTGTTTGTCCAAAAGCCGGGGCTTTGAGTGATGCACATCTAATGCCCTCCTCTACAATTTCTGACCACTGGTTATCATATTTAACCCCTTAAACCCCGGGCCTGTTTTCACCTTCCTGCCCAGGCCATTTTTTGCAAATCTGACATGTGTCACTTTATGTGGTGATAACTTTAAAACGCTTTTACTTATCCAGGCCATTCTGAGATTGTTTTCTCGTCACATATTGTACTTTATGACAGTGGTAAAAATAAGTAAAAGAAAAACCAAAACATTTTTATTATAAAAAAATACCAAATTTACAAAAAAAATGAAAAATTAGCAAATTTCAATTTCTTTACTTTTATAATAGATAGTAATACCTTCAAAAATAGTTATTACTTTACATTCCCCATATGTCTACTTCATGTTTGGATCTTTTAGAAAATTAAATTTTATTTTTTGGGGACGTTAAAAGGCTTAGAAGTATGGAAGCAAATCTTGAAATTTTTTGGAAAATTTCCCAAACCCACTTTTTAAGGACCAGTTCAGGTCTGAAGTCACTTTGTGAGGCTTACATAATATAAATCACCGAAAAATGACCCCATTTTAGAAACTACACCCCTCAAGGTATACAAACTTTGTTAACCCCTTAGGTGTTCCACAAGAATTGATGGAAATTTCTGAATTTCACTTTTTTGGCAAATTTTACATTTTAATCTATCTTTTCCAGTAGCAAAGCAAGGGTTAACAGCCAAATAAAACTCAATATTTATTTCCCTGATTCTGCGATTTACAGAAACACCCCACATGTGATCAGAAACTGCTGTACGGGCACACAGCAGGGCGCAGAAGTAAAGGCACGCCATATGGTTTTTGGAAGGCAAATTTAGCTGAACTGGTTTTTAGATGCCATGTCCCATTTGAAGCCCCCCTGATGCACCCCTACAGTAGAAACTCAAAAAAGTGACCACATTTTGGAAACCACAGGATAAGGTGCCAGTTTTATTGGTACTATTTTGGGGTACATATGATTTTTTATTGCTCTATATTACGTAACAAAAAAATTGTTGTTTTGGTACCGTCTTTATTTTTTTGTTTTTGCAGCGTTTACCTGAGGGATTAGGTCATGTTACTTTTTTATAGAGCAGATCGTTACGCACGTGGCAATACCTAATATGTCTACTTTTTCTTATTTATTTAGGTTTTACACAATAATAGCATTTTTGAAACCGAAAGAATGATATTTTATTGTCTCATAGTCTGAGAGCCATAGCTTTTTAAATTTTTAACCTATTCTATCAGACAGGGTCTCATTTTTTGCAGGATGAGGTGTTGGTCTGATTGGTACTATTTTGGCAGGCATATGCCGTTTTGATCACTTGCTGTTTTTGTGATGTAATGTGACAAAAATAGATTTTTTTTTTTACCCATTTTTTTTTTTTACAGTGTTCATCTAAGTGGTTAGATCATGTGATATATTTATAGAGCTGTTTGTTACGGACGTGGTGATACCTAATATGTACACTTTTTTATTTTTTTTCACTTTAGCACAATAATAGCAGTTTTGAAGCAAAAAATAATCATATTTTAGTATCTCCATAGTCTGAGAGCCATAGCTTTTTTATTTTTTGACCGATTCTCTTAGGTAGGGTCTCATTTTTTGTGGGATGAGGTAACGGTCTGATTGGTACTCTTTTGGGGGGCATATGCCTTTTTGATCACTTGCTGTTGCATTTTGTTATGTAATGTGACAAAAATAGCTTTTTTTTACACAGTTTTTTTTTTGGTGGTGGATGACATGAGGACGCATAGAGGATGGTATTCCCTGCCGTATCTTTCCTGTGTGTGACTGTACGAACTACAGATGTACTCACGTCCCCCCTCAGGCACAAATCCAGAAAATTTATGGAATCCGAATCATGGTGGACATCAAATGTAATAGAGTCCACACATAAATTTAAATAGCTTGTAAACAGTGGTATGGCTACCACATCACCAGACCATACCATAAGCAGGTCATCGATGTAACGGCCATACCACTGCACACAACCACTGGTTGTGAAAGCTCATCTCCCACCACACAACCACTGGGAGATGAAAGCTCATCTCCCACCATGCCATCAATATATTGGCTATGGAGGGAGAGAACTTGGCCCCCATCAACACTCTCGACACCTGTAGGTAAAAATCATTGTTAAACATAAAAAAATTGTGCCTGAGAAGGAAATCAACAACTGTGCCCATAAATTCCTGCAATTCTTTGGTATAATCACTGTATGTATCAAGAAACCAGGACAATGCTCTAAGAGCCAAATCATGGGGGATATTTGTGTACAGGGACACCACATCTGCGGTAATCCATCTGAACCCCTCACCCCATATAAATTCAGAAAATGCCTGAAGCACCTCGAATAGGGATTTTTACCCTTTACATAGTAACATTTGTCCATCCAGTTCGGCCTGTCATCCTGCAAGTTGATCCAGAGGAAGGCAAAAAAATCCCTGTGAGGTAGAAGCCAATTTTCCCCACTTTAGGGGAATAAAAAATTCCTTCCCGACTCCAATCAGGCAATCAGAATAACTCCCTGGATCAACGACCCCTCTCTAGTAGCTATAGCCTGTAATATTATTACGCTCCAGAAATACATCCAGGCCCCTCTTGAATTCCTTTATTGTACTCACCATCACCACCTCCTCAGGCAGAGAGTTCCATAGTCTCACTGTTCTTACCGTAAAGAATCCTTTTCTATAGTTGTGTACAAGCCTTCTTTCCTCCAGACGCAGATGATGTCCCCTTGTCACAGTCACAGTCCTGGGGATAAATAGCTGATGGGATAGATCTCTGTACTGACCCCTGATATATTTATTGTAACAGACCGTTTCAGCAGACAAGGGGTTAAAATCAGTTTAGGCGATATGCCCCTTTCTGAGAGACAGGCACAGCTACTGCAGAACACCAACCTCCCGAACTGGATACAAAATAGCACTCCAAACTGGAACCTCGCGAATAGCTGCCGGCAGACGAACAGGAAAAGTGTACAGTCAGCTTACACTCCTGGCAATCAGTCTCTAACAGCATATAGGGAATCCCCCCAATAACGAGACAAGGCTCCGTCTTGAGGGTCAGCAGTGGTCTGACTGTACTTCAAGTACAGCCTCTTTTATTCATAAGAAACATACATAGTACTGCCCACAGGGTTTTGAAATCCAACCAATCAATACCTTACAACACCCACAATGCAAGTACAGCAACCAATCGTTCCCGCCCCCTAAAGGACCAGAAGGGAGACTGCGACACAGGACAGATACAACACATCCCCACAATGCATCATGGTTTCCTCCTCTCTGTCCCAGAGACAACCGAAGGCAATCCAATTATTTCTCAGGACAAAGGGAGATCACCAATACACATGTGGAGACAACAGGACAGACATCACCATTTAAACACACAATGGCACACCCCCACAGCAAACACAGACATTTAGCATATCCCCAGATAGCTCAAGTCTGAGTGCATATCATTAGGTGAATGGCACTCAGAATACACGAATACAATAATATTAGCTATCTGGGTACCCTCACTAAACATACAATTTAACCGAACGCATAATAACATAAAATACAATTCTACAGACAGATTTAAGCTGTGCGGCCGGTCTGTCTTCTCCTTTCAAGTTACTATGGGCCATAATCCTGAGGCAAGAGGCCTTCAAACAGCCCCCTCCAAAACACCGTGGCGAGGTTGGTTTCACCACAGTGATGTTTATAAGGAGCAAGTTTTAAACCTGCTCAGTGACACTACGACATATGTTGCATTAAAGGGCTTCTGTCACCCCACTAAAGTGATTTTTTTTTTTTGGGCTAGTGAAATTAGTTATATTGCGATATATGACAATGATCCAGCAGTTTCTGCAAAAAACAAAGTTTTATAATATGTAAATTCGGTCTCTACCAGCAAGTAGGGCGGCTACTTGCTGGTAGCTGCTGCAGAAATCCGCCCCCTCGTCGTGTTGATTGACAGGGCCAGCCGGGATCTCCTCCTCCGGCCAGCCCTGTCGGCATTTCAAAAATCGCGCGCCTCTGTTGATTCGGCGCAGGCGCTCTGAGATGAGGAGGCTCGTCTCCTCAGAACTCCCTCAGTGCGCCTGCGCCGATGACATCACCGAAATAGAAGACGTCATCGGCGCAGGCGCACTGAGGGAGTGCTGAGGAGACGAGCCTCCTCATCTCAGAGCGCCTGCGCCGAATCAACAGAGGCGCGCGATTTTTGAAATGCCGACAGGGCCAGCCGGAGGAGGAGATCCCGGCTGGCCCTGTCAATCAACACGACGAGGGGGCGGATTTCTGCAGCAGCTACCAGCAAGTAGCCGCCCTACTTGCTGGTAGAGACCGAATTTACATATTATAAAACGTCGTTTTTTGCAGAAACTGCTGGATCAAAGTAAGTAACACAATTATATTGTCATATATCGCAATATAACTAATTTCACTAGCCCAAAAAAAAAAAATCACTTTAGTGGGGTGACAGAAGCCCTTTAAGTAACAACCCCCTCCCCCCTTTGCAGTCTGAAATGGCCAGAGTCCTGTCCCTTGGCTTGGATCTGGGTATGCTTAGTAAAAATTAGGTAGAATATATCTATATCCAGCACCCTGTTATTGCGATTTTTCATGCACTACCAAAAATTCACAAGGATATTTTACCACCTCCCTTGAGACCCATTGTGGCAGGGATAGGTTCCTTTTCAGAGCGTCTGTCTGAGTGGGTTGATTCACTCCTTTAGCCACTCATTCCCATGATTCCGGGGTTACTTAAGGACACAAGATCAGCCTTGCAGGCTTTCACAGATTTCAAATGGCAAGATGATTTGTTATGGATCACTGCGGATGTGGTGTCATTATACACCAACAATCCACATGATCTTGCCCTAAAGTCACTACAATGGTTTTTGAACACATATAGTGATTACATGCGAGTTCTCCATGAACATATTGAATTGGTGGTGGATTTTCTACTCAGGAACAACTTCCTCATGTTTAACAGTAGTTTTTATTTACAAGTATCCGGTGTGTCGATGGGGTTCTCTCCCTCCATAGCCAATTTTTATTTTTATGGCATGGTGGAAGAGATACTTTCTCCTCACGACACACACCCTTATCATTTTCACATTTAGAGGTATGGCCGTTACATCAATGACCTGCTGTTGGTCTGGTGATGTGGCGACCATACCACTTTTTAAGAAGTACCTTGATTCATGTTTGGAGACAATTTCTTTCAGTGTCCACCATGAGGCAAGTGTGGTCTCCTTTTTGAACTTGTGCTTGAGGGGCGATCTATCCCTGTCTAGAGATGTTACGTTCACGTATAGAAAGGATTTAGCCGGCAATACCACAATTCTGGCTTCTTCCTGCCATCCGCCGCATGTCATAAAAAATATTCCTAAAGGCGAGATGATTCGCGCGAGATGTAACTACACAGAGGAGGAATCTTTTTTATGCGAGGCTGCCAATATTAATGGTAGGCTGTCACAAAGATCTGATGCTGTGCAGCATGTCTCCAAATGTAGGGACTTGGCTCTGTCTATGAATAGAGACAGAGTGTAGACAATCACTGCATTCCAAAGCCAAGCCAATACAGTCAAGAATATAAAGAAATATGTAAAATTGTCAATAGACATTTACCTGTGTTAGGGAGCATTCACACAACCGTGTTTTTCTTCCGCGTCCGTTCCGCAATTTTTGCGGACAATGCACAGACCCATTCATTTCTATGGGTCCGCAAAAATTGCGGAATGCCTTTCATTGTCATCCGTGTGCTGTCCGTTCCGTGTGTCCATTCCTTTTATTTTAGAACATGTCCTATACTTGGCCGCAAATTGCGGTCCGTGGCTTCATAGAAAGTCATTGGGTCAGTAAAAAACGGATAGCACACGGAAATGCATCGGTATGTCATCCATTTTTTGCGGACCCCTGGACTGAAAACATTTTAGGAAACCCCATTTCAGTCACATGTGGCTGCACCTAGGACCAGGAAGTAGAGAAAGGAGGCTGCGAGAGAATTATGGCCATCATCAATGTTGAGAAGATCATCATTCTTGTACAAGAACGGCCCCTATTATGGGACACCAGGTCTGAACTATACAATGACCGTGTCTGAAAAGATGCGGCATGGGAGGAACTAACAAAGGAGCTGCATACTGAGGAGTGGGAGAAAGCAAGCAAGGTCCAGCGAAAGAACATGGGTATGTGTAGACCTGTGATGTTACCATGTGCACCCCAAAGTATGTGACAACACCAAGTGCACCCCAAAGTATGTTACAACACCAAGTGCACCCCAAAGTAGGTTACAACACCAAGTGCACCCCACAGTACGTGCCCCCCCAAAGTATGATACGCCCCCAATGTACCGCAAAGTATGTGACGCCCCCAGTGTACCACAAAGTATATGACAACATCAAGTGCACCACAAAGTATGTTACAACACCAAGTGCACCCCAAAGTACGTGCCCCCCAAAGTATGATACGCCCCCAATGTATCGCAAAGTATGTGACGCCCCCCCAGTGCACCGCAAAGTATATGACAACACCAAGTGCACCCCAAAGTATGTTACAATGTTACAACACCAAGTGCACCCCAAAGTACTTGCCCCCCCAAAGTATGATACGCCCCCAATGTACCGCAAAGTATGTAACCCCCCCAGTGCACCGCAAAGTACAGTACAGACCAAAAGTTTGGACACACCGTCTCATTCAAAGAGTTTTCAGGTGACTGCCTCTTGAAGCTCATCAAGAGAATGCCAAGAGTGTGCAAAGCAGTAATCAAAGCAAAAGGTGGCTACTTTGAAGTACCTAGAATATGACATATTTTCAGTTGTTTCACACTTTTTTGTTATGTATATAATTCCACATGTGTTAATTCATAGTTTTGATGCCTTCAGTGTGAATCTACAATTTTCATAGTCATGAAAATAAAGAAAACTCTTTGAATGAGAAGGTGTGTCCAAACTTTTGGTCTGTACTGTATATGACAACATCAAGTGCACTACAAAGTATGTTACAAAACTAAGTGCACCCCAAAGTACGTGCCCCCCAAAGTATGATACGCCCCCAATGTACCGCAAAGTATGTGACGCCCCCCAGTGCACCGCAAAGTATATGACAACACTAAGTGCACCCCAAAGTATGTTACAACACCAAGTGCACCCCAAAGTATGTTACAACACCAAATGCACCCCAAAGTACGTTACAACACCAAGTGCACCCCAAAGAATGTGACACCCCTAATGCACAGCAAAAATAGAATCTAAATATATATATATATATATATATATATATAAAGACAAGGTGGAACAGCACCCGTGATCAGTTTAGAAGGGAGTTATCGGAAACTTCACGTAGCATTGGCGCGGGTGCAAAGAAACGTCCCTACATTTACACCAAGAAGCTGCGGTTCTTGAAAGATATCATGGAGTTGCGGCTGTAAGTAAATATATATTATTACATTTTTATTTTTACTGACAAGAGGCGTACTATTATTACACTGGTGACAAACCTATGGCACGGTTGCCAGAGGCGACACTCGGAGCCCTCTCTGTGTGCGCCTACAGACAGGAAAAAGTCTATGGTGTACCAATTTGACTTGTAATTTCCCTGCCATTCATCATCGAGGCCCTTGCTGGGTTTTCTAGGCAAGCTGTTAGCAGGGATGGGCAAAATGCGGCTCGCCAGCTGTAGCAAAATTACAACTCCCAGCATGCAAAGTCTGTCTACAGTTAACAGCCTACAGAAGGGCATGGAGGGAATTGTAGTTTTTCAACTGTTGTAGAGCCGCAGGTTGGCCATTCCTGTGTTAGTGGATTAAGCAATAAATATATATATACACACATTGTGGTAATATAAGTAGACTTATTAGGTATCGCCACGTCCATGAAAACATGATCTAAAAAAAATTCACATCACCTTACCCCTTGGGTTAAAACATTAATATATAAAAACGGAGCCAAACAAAAAAATATTTTTTCACCTTGCCCAATGATGTCTAATAATGAATGCGCCAAAAATTATATCTCCATATAAAAGGTAGCAAAAAAAAACTACTCTTTCAGCAAAGAGACCCTGCAAAAACCAATTGGTGGTAAAACAAAAAAAAGGTGTATAGAAAATTTTGACAAAAACTGTAATTTTTTAACATTTTTATTACAGCACTGTTGATAATCTGGAGGAGCAAACTGGGTTGGTAGATTCAGATGAGATCCAAATAGAGACTCCGAAATCACCGGATGACGCCACAACAAACCCACCAGAGATGTCACAGCAAATTCAGACATCAAGTGGTCCAGAGGAAACACCAGCAGAGATCCGTCCAGCACCAAGACTCCGGGGCCGTAATCCTCCTGTGCAAGCACCAACAGATAATCGTGCTGTCATAGATAGTCGAGTACTAGACTATCTAAATAGAAATCAATCAGAGAGCCCTGAGAAATGAATGCTCCAATCTATGGCTCCATTCATCTCTCGTGTGCCAGAAGTGCGTCAGCCCGTGTTCATGTCTACCATGAACACGATCCTTGATATCTTCTCATATAATAGAACAATACAAATGGAGAGTAATTGGAACACCATGGGTTCCAGTAAGCACCCCTGGGCTTCGTCCATCTCTGTCCAGATGCCCCGTTACTTCCCCACCACTGTACAGCCATGATTGGCCAGCAGCCAGCAGCTCTTATACTGGCCAGATACACCGACATGAACATGAAGAGGGACGGGCCACCTCCACAAGGCCTGCAGGCCAATTTACCAGGGAATTATTTGACTTGTAAAATTTTATTTTAGTTTTATATATGCCTATCTTCAGACATAAAGTTTATTTTGGTTCTAGCATATTTGTGCAATGCATTTTTTAAAAAGGGATGTGAAACCTCTCTTTTTTTTAGTACAGTTAGGAGCCTCTATTAAGGCTCTTTCGCACAAGTGGATGCCATGCGAGTAATCCGCTTTGTGAAAGAGTGCGATACCCCGTTCCCTGTGGTAAGCACAGTGATGTCACTGCAGGTCCTGCAGAATGAATATAGAGAAACCTATTTCTGTACATCCAAATGGTATATTTTAGCTTCCTATTACATCAACCTCATAGGTGACATAGTACCCGGATATCGTCCCAGTGTATGATAGGTATGTATCAACCGGGTGGCACCAATACCTATCACATACTGGGACCATATCATGATGATATGCCCCCATCTCATACATGAGCTGAAGTACTGATTATTTATTATATCAAATATCATTTCATAGCAATGGTTGATAGTAATGAGGGTATTAGAGGGTATCTAATGGCAAAATCTAATTTAGACAAAATAGACAAAATAGTTTATAAAATGTAATGTAGACAAAATAGTTTATAAAATTTAGATTAGAAAAAAAAATTCAGTAGAGAATTAAATTCGAATTTGGCATTGAAAGATACCCCAGCCCGCAAGCCCGCGTCAAGGGTCCTCATTCTCTTGCAAGTCCCTACTCTAACAATAACAACTTGGAAACAAACTAAACTAAACTAACTGATCAATATTGATCTGACTCAATATTCATTTAGTGCCTGCCGTGAATTGCTTCTAACTGCCATGACAATGCGCCCTCTGGGCTGATAATATAGTCAGCATATAAATCAAGAATATGCAGGCCTGATGATCCTGGTCTTCCATGCAGCGTCTGGTTCAGGCCAAACGATGAAGAGGTCATGTATTGGTCCAGGTCTGCATCGAAGAAAGCATCTTGCATCCTGATGAAATTGTGAAGAAGAACACACGCTTGAATCACCAGGGTAGCATTCTCAGTATCCATTTCTATAGCTGACATAAAGACCCTCCACTTATTGGAAAGTAGTCCAAAAGCGTACTCAACATAATGGCGTGCACGAGTCAGCCTGTAGTTGAAGACAGACCTCCTTTCATCTAAATCACGTCTTGGGAAGGGCCGCATCACATGTGGTGTCAGTGCAAAACCTTCGTCAGCCACAATGACAAAAGGAGCCGGACGTCCAGCTGATCCAGCGAGTCTTCTTGGCTGTGGCAGGTCTAGTTGGTTGGACTGAAGCCGTTCACCCATTCTGGAAGCACAAAATATTTGTGCATTAGAAGTGCTCCCATAGGCCCCGATGTCGACAATTATAAACTTGTAGTCACTGTCAACAAAGGCCAACAGGACCACAGAAAAATATTGCTTATAATTGAAGAATCGGGACCCTGAGTGAGCTGACTTCTTCACACGTATGTGCTTTCCATCTATCGCCCCAAAACAGTTTGGAAACTGGGCACATTGTTCAAATCCATGAGCAATACGTAGCTAATCTTGCACTCTGGGCTCCGGCATCACCATCTCTCGAAGTCGCTCCCAGATTACTTTTCAACTGTGTGGAACAATCTTAGAAATGATAGAAATCCCCATCAAGAACTCAAAGTGCAGTGAGGCAAAAGAGTTGCCTGTTGCCAGGAATCTGGTAAAAAAAAAAGGTTTAAATCAACTCATACATATATGAGGAGGTGGAAAAAAATAAAAGTGTACATACTTTAGAATATTGGTATTTACCTTAAGGTGACTATTAGCCTTTCTTCAAGTGATATGCTGCGCCTCATATTAGTGTTCTGGAAGATGAGACCAGGACGAAGAGACTCCAGCAGACGGTCAAAGGTGGACACCAACATCCGGCAAAATAGATGAAGTTTCTCCGGGTGTTGCCTGTACAAAGTATGAAAGTGACCCTTCCTGCACCGTTGTGAGACAATGGGGTGAACCCAGAGGCGCTTCCTACTCGATTCCTCGTCCAACATTGGTGACTGCTGTCCGTATCGCCAAGAGAGAAGCCAGTACAGGAGAACTGTATCCACACGTGTTTTGGGCATGCTGAACCAAAAAAAATCGCCAGAAAGCTATGCAAGCAAAACTGAGGATTCTAACAAAGCACACTACGCTCTAAAAGCAGTAGAAAATGGTGCCTGAGCGATCATGTGACCTTGTTATGTGAGTTTGAAAGGGGTTGGACATTTAAATTTGTCAATTCTAACCCTTCCTTTTTTGTGGACCGTTAAATAAAAAAATAAAAAAAATTAAAAATACAGCTTTCAGAAAATGGAAACAGAAAAACATGATTTATTTAAAAAAAAAGGCTTTTATTGTGTAAAATAAAATTTCAAAAATGCACATATTAGGTATCGCTGTGTCCATAACAACCTGCTCTATTAAAATAGCAGGTGATCCAACCTGTCTGGTAAGCGTTGTAAAAAAAAAAAAAAAAGTTAAAAATAGGTATTTTTTATCACCTTACATCACAAAAAAGTGTAATATCAAGCGATCAAAAAGTCAAATGTGCCCCCAAATTGTACCAGTCAAACCGACATCTCATCCCACAAAAAATTAGACCTTACCTAAGACAATTATCAAAAAAATTTAAAAAATTATGGCTTTCAGAAAATTAAGACACAAAAACATGATTTAAAAAAATAATAATTTTTATTGTGTAAATCCAAAATAAAATGTAAAAACAGATATGTTAGGTATCGCAGCATCATTACGACCTGCTCTATAAAAACATCACATTATCTACCCTGTCAGGTAAACAGCCAATTTTGGTTACCTTGCCTCATTTGAACACAGAGACAGCTGTGCTTTTTTGTCCAAAACCTCAAGTTTCATAGGCTTATTGCTAGTACAGTTGCCCAACAGCATTCTGCTGCAAATGCTGCAATGAGTAATTGCACAGTTTTTCCATAACATTATATCTGCTCAGTGTGCGTTGGATTATAGGAGAAGCAATTTACGCCAGTAACGCCATTTTTATACCAGTAAATTTAACCACTTCAACCCCGCTAGCTGAAACCCCCTTCATGACCAGGCCACTTTTTACACTTCTGCACTACACTACTTTCACCGTTTATCGCTCGGTCATGCAACTTACCACCCAAATGAATTTTACCTCCTTTTCTTCTCACTAATAGAGCTTTCATTTGGTGGTATTTCATTGCTGCTGACATTTTAACTTTTTTTGTTATTAATCGAAATTTAACGTTTTTTTTGCAAAAAAATGACATTTTTCAATTTCAGCTGTAAAATTTCCGCTTTTTGAAGCAGCTCTGACTTTCTGAGCACCTGTCATGTTTCCTGAGGTTCTACAATGCCCAAACAGTAGAAAAAACCCACAAATGACCCCATTTCGGAAAGTAGACACCCTAAGGTATTCACTGATGGGCATAGTGAGTTCATAGAACTTTTTATTTTTTGTCACAAGTTAGCGGAAAATGATGATTTTTTTTTTTCTTACAAAGTCTCATATTCCACTAACTTGCGACAAAAAAATAAAAAATTCTAGGAACTCGCCATGCCCCTCACGGAATACCTTGGGGTGTCTTATTTCCAAAATGGGGTCACTTGTGGGGTAGTTATACTGCCCTGGCAATTTAGGGGCCCATATGTGTGGTAAGTAGTTTGAAATCAAAATGTGTAAAAAATGGCCGGTGAAATCCTAAAGGTGCTCTTTGGAATGTGTGCCCCTTTGCCCACCTAGGCGGCAAAAAAGTGTCACACATGTGGTATCGCCGTACTCAGGAGAAGTTGGGGAATGTGTTTTGGGGTGTCATTTTACATATACCCATGCTGGGTGAGAGGGGTATGGTGAGTTCATGTGAGATTTTATTTTTTGACACAAGTTAGTGGAATATGAGACTTTGTAAGAAAAAAATAAATAAAATAAAAATTCCGCTAACTTGGGCCAAAAAAATGTCTGAATGGAGCCTTACAGGGGGGGTGATCAATGACAGGGGGGTCATCAATGACAGGGGGGTGATCACCCATATAGACTCCCTGATCACCCCCCTGTAAGGCTCCATTCAGACGTCCGTATGATTTTTACGGATCCACTGATACATGGATCGGATCCGCAAAACGCATACGGACGTCTGAATGGAGCCTTACAGGGGGGTGATCAATGACAAGGGGGTGATCACGCATATAGACTTCCTGATCACTTCCCTGTCATTGATCACCCCCCCGTCATTGATCATCCCCCTGTAAGGCTGCATTCAGACGTCCGTATGATTTTTACAGATCCACTGATACATGGATCGGATCCGTAAAACACATACGGACGTCTGAATGTAGCCTTACAAGGGGGTGATCAATGACAGGGGGGTGATCAATGACAGGGGGGTGATCAGGGAATCTATATGGGTGATCACCTCCCTGTCATTGATCACCCCCCTGTAAGGCTCCATTCAGACGTCCGTATGTGTTTTGCGGATCCGATCCATGTATCAGTGGATCCGTAAAAATCATACGGACCTCTGAATGGAGCCTTACAGGGGGGGTGATCAATGACAGGGGGGTGATCAATGACAGGGGGGTGATTAGGGAGTTTTTATGGGGTGATCAGTGGTTCATAAAGGGTTAATAAGTGACAGGGGGGGGTGTAGTGTAGTGTGGTGTTTGGTACGACTTTAATGAGCTGCCTGTGTCCTCTGGTGGTCGATCCTAACAAAAGGGACCACCAGAGGACCAGGTAGCAGGTATATTAGACGCTGTTATCAAAACAGCGTCTAATATACCTGTTAGGGGTTAAAAAAATCACATCTCCAGCCTGCCAGCGAGCGATCACCGCTGGCAGGCTGGAGATCCACTCGCTTACCTTCCGTTCCTGTGAGCGTGCGCGCCTGTGTGCGCGCGTTCACAGGAAATCTCGGCTATCGCGAGATGACGCGCCGATGCGTCCAGGAGGAGTAAATCAACCACCTCCCGGACGCATCGGTGCGTTAGGCGGTCGGGAGGTGGTTAATGTACATAATACAATAGAAAGAGATCTTTGCCAGCCTTATCTTCATCCGTATATTGCTGTTGTGGGTGGGAATAACTTCATACCAGGTTTACATTATGTTTTTCACACTAGAAAGGTATTTTTTGTATCTGTATATTTAAACACACGTGTTTCTATACCACACAGCAAGCGGTGTATACGGGCGGATGCCTGGGTCCCTTTGCCGACTCTGCAGGTAAATGCTGGCCGTGTTTTTAATCAAAGAAAGGAAAAATAAGAAGATCGGGACTTGTGTGGTGGCGCTCTCCCCAGTAACAAATTTACAGATGAGCTAAGTATATAAAATTAATGTTTTTATCATAGCTACTTGTTTTGAGGGTGGATTGCCCTCTTTATCAGAGAAAGGATCAAAGGATCATTTAAAAACACAAAGGAACACACCTATTGAACTCTCAAATGAAAATGAAAATAACAAGCTAGATAAAATACATAGTTTTGGAGAAAACTTAAGATAGAGAAAACACAATGGTATTATAAAACTATTGAAATGCATGGATCATGTGGTCATTAATAAAATCTTTAAATAAGTGATTGGTGAATAAAAGCTGACTCAAAACATTATAAGAAGACAATACTGTGATTTGACCACTAGAGGTCAATCAAGAGCTGCTAATAGCTGTACTGAACAAGATAAAATACTTTTCAGCCTGGATACAAATAAGGCTACTTTCACATTAACGTTTTCCCATTCCGCTATTGATATCCGTCATAGGATCTCAATAGTGGTAGAAAACGCTTCAGTTTTGTCTCCATTCATTGTCAATAGGGGCAAAACAGAACTGAACGAAATGGAATGCACCAAAATGCATTCCATTCCATTTGGTTGTCTCCCCATCACACAATACGTCCTGACACACAATGTAAGTCAATGGGGATGGATCAGTTTTTTCTGACACAATAAAAAACTGATCCGTCCCCCATTGACTTTCAATGGTGTTCAAGACGGATCCATCTTGGCTATAGAAAACAAACTTAATACAACCAGATCCATTCATGCTGGATGCATGCAGTTGTATTATTGTAATCCATGACAGATCTGCAAAAAATGCTAATGTGAAAGTAGCCTAAGCTAAATTCTATTCTGTTTGTTTATAACGTTGGGCTTATGTTACAACATGAGCGTTAGACTATGGGGGTCATTTGCTATCCAGAAATACCCCTATATTATGAGTAATTCAGGTGCGGATTGTGGTGCACGACTGCTGTGTGTGGGGAAGCACATGGGCCGGCAAGGAAGCTGGTTTACAGACTGGCGCTGGATGCCAAAGTTATGTAGAGGCCGAGACGTCTTCATAACTTCAGTGGATCCACCAGCTATAGGGGTTATCAATAGTGATGGATGAACATCTGCCAGGACGGTTCGCGAACGCGATCAAATGTTCGCGAACCGCAAGTTCGCGGCCGGTCCCATTCATTTTAATGGCAGGTGAACCTGAAAAACCTTCAGCTCATATTTTCAGCCAAGAAATAATTACTAGAAGTCCACAAATAGTCCCAAAACATGGACAGTGACATACCAGATGTACAGTTTCAAGAAAAAGTATGTGAACCCTTTGGAATGATATGTATTTCTGCACAAATTGGTCATAAAATGTGATCTGATCTTCATCTAAGTCACAACAAGAGACAATCACAGTCTACTTAAAGTAATAGCACACAAATAATTCAATGTTACCATGTTTTTATTGAACACACCATGTAAACATTCACAGTGCATGTGGAAAAAGTATGTGAACCCCTAGACTAATGACATCTCCAAGAGCTAATTGGAGTGCGGTGTCAGCCAACTGGAGTCCAATCAATGAGATGAGATTGGAGGTGTTGGTTACAGCTGCCCTATAAAAAACACACACACCAGTTCTGGGTTTGCTTTTCACAAGAAACATTGCCTGATGTGAATGATGCCTCTCACAAAAGAGCTCTCAGAAGACCTACGATTAAGAATTGTTGACTTGCATAAAGCTGGAAAGGGTTATAAAAGTATCTCCAAAAGCCTTGCTGTTCATCAGTCCACGGTATGACAAATTGTCTATAAATGGAGAAAGTTCAGCACTGCTGCTACTCTCCCTAGGAGTGGCCATCCTGTAAAGATGACTGCAAGAGCACAGCACAGACTGCTCAGTAAGGTGAAGAAGAATCCTAGAGTGTCAGCTAAAGACTTACAAATGTCTCTGGCAGATGCTAACATCCCTGTTAGCGAATCTATGGTACATAAAACACTAAACAAGAATGGATTTCATGGGAGGCTACACCACTGCTTTCCCAAAAAAAACATTGCCGCACGATTACAGTTTGCACAAGAGCACCTGGATGTTCCACAGCAGTACTGGCAAAATATTCTGTGGACAGATGAAACCAAAGTTGAGTTGTTTGGAAGAAACACACAACACTATGTGTGGAGAAAAAGAGGCACACCAACATCAAAACCTCATCCCAACTGTGAAGTATGGTGGTGGGGGCGTCATGGTTTGGGGCTGCTTTGCTGAGTCAGGGCCTGGACGGATTGCTATTATTGAAGGAAAAATGAATTCAAAAGTTTATCAAGACATTTTGCAGGAGAACTTAAAGGGAACCTGTCATGTGGATATTTGATTATAATCTAATTATATACAATCATTAACTACTAAAAAGTACCTTAGATGTATTCACTGACTGGTGTGACAGATGGTTACCTCATAATATACCCACAAAGATGCCACATAATGAGCTGATTCGAGTCCGGTGTGATGTCATTGAGTCTGGCGTATATTTAATTCGGAGCTATACCCACTCCTGCCCCCTGCTGCTGATTCCTATGAAAAATAACTGTCATTTAGCAGCAGGTGGGCGGGGATAGTCAGGAGCTCATGAATATTCATGACTCATCATTATCAGCTGGAGCTTTTCAATACAGGATGTTGGCAGATTGACTGGGTCAATTAAAGAAAGTGACCCAGCATTTTGCTTAGAGAATCAGTCACTTATTTGTGTTGCCCTTAGTTAGGACACCATAAAACTGGTGACAGGTTCCCTTTAAGGCCATCTGTCCACCAGCTGAAGCTCAACAGAAGATGAGTGTTGCAGCAGGACAACGACACAAAGCATAGAAGTAAATCAACAACAGAATGGCTTAAACAGAAAAAAATGCACCTTCTGGATTGAGATGCTGTGGCATGACCTCAAGAAAGCGATTCACACCAGACATCCCAAGAATATTGCTGAACTGAAACAGTTCTGTAAAGAGGGGGGCGACTGGTATATCACACCAGTTATAATTATTTTTTCCAGTACTGTTTGTCACTGTGTGTAGCAGAGGGAACGCAGCAAAACCGCAAACAAATGCTGCTGTACCCAAATGCACAATAAAGAAAGTATATTATTGGTATATAACACCCCGCTTCTATCAGTTTTTTGGGAAGGCGACTGGTATATCACATCAGTTATAATTATTTTTTCTAATTGCGTTTGTCACTCTGTATAGCTTCAGTATCTCTGCAGAACCGCTCACCACTGCTTCACAATACAAATCCATTATAATATGCTTACTATGCTAGAAAGTATATTATAAGTATATCACACCCCTCTGTATGTCACACCCATCGATAGCACACCTATACCAGTCCTTAAAAGGACTTTTGTGGACCTATTTGATAGCGTTTGGTGTCCCTAGCAGCCTGTCCCTGCTACACACAGCAACCTTTCCCTACACTGACAAAAGACTGAATGTAAAATGGTGGCCAGATTGGGTCTATTTATAAGGTAAGGGGTATGTCCATGGGCTGAAACTTCTCAATTGGCTGTCCTGTACCACCTGATGGATGTGTCATGGGTCAAAGTTCTTCACAATATAAAAGAATATGGCGGACGCGAATATCTCCATATGTTCGCATGTTCGGTGAAGGGCGAACGGGCAAAGTTTGCCACAAACCGACCGCCGGGCGAACCGCAAGGCCATCTCTAGACTGGCATCTTAATAAATGACCCCCTATGTTTTTATTTGTTTTTACTTTATAGTTAGGTGTTTTAGTATTCAAGGACAAGAAAGATGTAGTGGGCAACCGTCAACAGGTAAATCAATGTTTTCTGTTTCCATAGTTACCTGTAGTTTTATTGTGGTTTTTTTTTATCATAGGTACATCGTGGTGTCAGTATACTCAACTAGGATCAAACTGCTGATGAAAAACTTGGTAAGTTAAAAAAATATTGTCACAATTTCTGATTTATACATCAAATTACTGTTTAGGCCACCTCATTCAAGCCCTGAGGGGATCATGTTTCCAGCTGATAGATCCAGAAAATCTCCCCTTTTTGGAGTATGTCAAAACGGTTGTGATCATTATATGGCATGTGATCAATTAGGGTGATAGAAAAACAAAAACTGCCATTGTGCGTTATAATGGTGCTGATTGAGTCTGCAATGAAGAGCTTGCACAGTACGTCCCACATTCTGTAGTTTGCGCTGGCATTCTATTAGGTAGATGACGTAGGCCAATTGGCAGGTAAGGCTACTTTCACACTGCCGTTTCTGGGTCTGCCTGTGAGATCTGTTTCAAGGATCTCACAAGTGGCCCCAAACGGATCAGTTCAGCCCCATGCATTCTGAATGGATAAGGATCCATTCAGAATGCATCAGTTTGCCTCCGCTCCATCTCCATTCTGCTCTGGAGGTGGACACCAAAACGCTGCTTGCAGCACTGGCCAATCGCAGCGCACAGCTCACAGCCTGGGAGAAGGAGACGCCCACAGGACAAGGGCAGACACCGCCTACTATAACTTACAGAGCAAAGATACCAAAGGGCATAACGGGAGAACGGAGCGGCGCCCGGGGATAATAGTAAGTGCAGTGAGATCCCCGGGCGCCGCTCTACATGTCAGCATACTTAGTTCACATTGTTTTTACAGGTGAAAGGTCCTCTTTAAGTGCATCTTTAATTAGGATTTTGGGGTATCCTTTCTCAAATGCATTTTTTTGTCCTCTGAAATAAAAAAACAGGTCATCAATATATCTTTTAAAATATTTCATATAATTGTTGTATGTTGCATTGCCCCAGATAAAAATGTCCTCAAATTCCCCCATACCAATATTTGCAAAAGAGGGCGCCACTCTTGTCCCCATTCATTGATGATATGTGATTCCATAGTTTTTTAAGTAATTATTTTCTAAGATGAATTTTAGTCCTTCGATAAGAAAGTCTATCTGACCTCTATCTATCGAAGGACTAAAATTCTAATTTCATGTAAAAACTGTGTTACATTGACTTACCTGTTGACTGTCTCCCACTACGTGTTTCTTGTCCCTAGGA
The DNA here is from genome assembly GCF_014858855.1 of Bufo gargarizans. Classification (NCBI taxonomy): domain Eukaryota; kingdom Metazoa; phylum Chordata; class Amphibia; order Anura; family Bufonidae; genus Bufo; species Bufo gargarizans. Next base: position 319,387,073 of record NC_058080.1, read on the forward strand.
ATACTAAAAAAAAACTAACTGTAAAGACAAAACTGATAAAAACATAGTCTAGCTCTGAAGTTGTAACATAAGCCTAACTTTATAAACAAACTGAATATAATGTAGCTTATTTGTATCCAGGGTAAAAAAAGGTATTTTATCTTGTTCAGTACAGCTATTAGCAGCTCATGATTGACCTCTAGTGGTCAAATCACAGTATGGTCTTGTTAAGATTTCTGAGTCAGCTTTTATTCACCAATTTATATATTTAAAGATTTTATTAATGACCACATGAACCATGCATTTCAATTGTTTTATAATACCATTGTGTTTACTCTATCTTAATTAATTTTATCCAAAACTATGTATTCTATCTAGCACATTATTTTTATTTTCATTTGAGAGCACAATGGGTGTGTTCTTCTGTGTTTTTAAATGATAATTTGTTACTAAATGTACTTCAGGTGGATAACACCATCTTACAATCCCTTCTTGGTGTTCACCCACCCCCTTCCCCCAACTCCTTCACTGTCCCCTGCCCACTTGCCTTTCACGCTTTACATTTAAATATCCTTGTAAAATGTTCATTTTTATAAGCCAGATAAAGAGGGCAATTGTCACGGATGGTGTTGCAGAAAACTAGAAGTCACAAATATAGATCCGACTAACTTGATCCCAAACTAAGGAACTATCATGGTCTTACCTTCTTGCTGTTCTCCTTCGTTTGACATGTGCTGGCGGCCATCTTGGTTTCTGGGTTTCTTGTAGCCTCCCACCCTGCGGCTTCTCCTTCCCACTGGGAGGAGCTGGATGCCTAGCTCATATATAGGAGGTCTGTGGCTTCAGTTCCTTGCTTGGTCCTCCTGTGTTCACATGCTTCTAAGACTGCTGCTGCTTCTGCTTCCTGATCCTGGCTTCGTCTGACTACCCTGCTGGTTCCTGATCCAGGCTTCGTCTGACTACCCTGCTGGTTCCTGATCCAGGCTTCGTCTGACTACCCTTCTGGTTCCTGACCTCTGGCTTCGCAAGACCCTGCTTCGGTTTAGCCATCCGTTTGGACTTTTGCCTTACAGCTTGATTTTCAATAAAGCCTTCTTATTTCCACTTATCTCTTGTTGTACGTCTGGTTCATGGTTCCATGACAGGAACAAATGGGTGAGCCCTATAAAAGCCCTAGAGCTCTCCCTGACTGCTCAGCCCATGCAAAGAACTTTATGATAGAAAGTTGCATGTCCTCGTTCCTAGACTGTGTGACACCTGAAAACCCTACAATAGTGAGGGGACACGACCACCGGCTCGCTGCACTTAATGCGGAGGGAGTCAGGGTCACCTAGAATCAAGCCAACAGGAAAACACAAATAAAGGAAAAGACTTAACTGAGGAAGCAGCAATTGCAGCATCTAGCAGTGAGCACAATCCAGAAAGTTGTGTCTGTGGCAGGTAGGTGTGGAAGTGGTTTCACTCACCTGCCATATCCATAAGCTGTTTATGTTTCCCCTTCCTTGAAGTTTGGCCAGTTTAGACTCCTGTTCCTCCGTCTCTAGGAGCTCCTAGCTCAGGGATCTGCTGAGGGCTATTAGGGACCCGAGGTTCCTGAGTATGAGCCCTCCTACCATCAGGGTTGGTTCATACAACTAGGAGTCAGGGTCAGATTTAGGGGGGTGATAGGTGGTGACCTGCTCCCAATTCTGTTGTCCTGGCCAAGCAGCTTCAACATACGTGTTACATAGCACGGCTGAGGATTTTCCCCATCCTCAGCCTTGACAGTTAGAGATGTCGCGAACATAAAATTTTCAGTTCGCGAACGGTGAATGCGAATTTCTGCAAATGTTCGCGAACGAGCGAACCGCCATTGACTTCAATAGGCAGGCGAATTTTAAAACCCACAGGGACTCTTTCTAGCCACAGTAGTGATGGAAAAGTTGTTTCAAGGGGACTAACACCTGGACTGTGGCATGCCGGAGGGGGATCCATGGCAAAACTCCCATGGAAAATTACATAGTTGACGCAGAGTTTGATTTTAATCCATAAAGGGCATAAATCACCTAACAATCCTAATTTTTTTTAACAACGTGGTTTAAAACATCCAGTGTGTGTTTACGATCAGGTATAATGTTGTATCGATCAGGTAGTGTAAGGGTTACGCTCGCTTCACAGACATTGACAGACCAAACTCCCCTTTTAATGCACCGCAAACAGTCCGTTTGCCCAACCGCAAACTTCCCATTTGCACAAGGTTGGATACCAAGCTTTGTTTGAATCCACGCCATGGTCACTGCGTCTGCGCCGTGCAATTTACTGTCACACCCGATATGAGTGGTATTTTCTGTAGTACTATTCTCATCAGTTTAATCCCTGTTACGTGATGTCCCCAATCTGGGGTCCATTTATTAAATTAATTTTTCGAACGGCGAGATGGTGAAAAAAATGCTGGCTCCCTCCCCTTTGTTTGAATCCACGCCACGGTCACTGTGTCTGCGGCGTGCAATTTACTGTCACACCCGATATGAGTGGTATTTTCTGTAGTACTATTCTCATCAGTTTAATCCCTGTTATGTCCCCTATCTGGGGACGTGTGTCGAATTGATTAATCATTGTCGAATTAACGACATCCTGAAATAATTTTGTTCTGAGCTCTGCACTTGCTTTGTATTGGAATTAATGGGGATTTTTTTAAATTGTCTGCATTATTTCTAATAGAAAAATCATAATAAAGTCTCTTAATAGTTTATTTTATGTATTAAAAACCCATACAACTTAAAAAAAAAAAACGTTTTTTCTATGAAAAATTATCCAGCCGATCGATTTTAGTCTGATCATAATGAAGCAATGGCCTTATCTGGGGTGTTCGCTTCATTGTGATATGCAAGCCCCTTCACCACAACAAGGTACCGATCACGATTTGTTTTGTTTTTGCAGCCACAGTGTAGCACTAGAGGCCAGAAAAATTAGGCATGTATACATGCCTGAAAAATTAGGTTTTGGTGAATAAAAGCTGTAGCAGTGGCCAGAAAAATTGATGTTTTCCAGGCAGAAAGGTGACTAAAACATTGTGGCTTGAACCCTAGTTGGTGGTGGAGAATTCACAAAAGTCATCCGGTATGCAGACATTAAATACAGCAGCGTGGGTACCATTTTGAGGCCAAGGCATGTAATCAGGCCTTTTGTTAGTCAAACGTATCCCCTACTGTCAGTCCCTTCGGGATCCATGCCTCATTCATCTTAATGAAGGTGAGGTAATCAACACTTTTTTGACCGAGGCGACTTCTTTTGTCAGTGACAATGCCTCCTGCTGCACTAAAGGTCCTTTCTGACAGGACACTTGAAGCTGGGCAGGCCAGAAGTTCTATTGCAAACTGGGATAGCAAGAAAACAAGATAGGTACCACGGCGCGAATTACCGTCAACCAGTCACCAGGATTAAGAAGGAATCTTTTATTGCAGCGATACAACGGGTTTCGGGGAATCACTCCCCTTCATCAGGTACAAAGAAACTGCACAAGTGTAACAGCATAAAGCTACACACATTTATACATACAAAAGTACCGCCTTAAGGAGGTCACAAGGTCAGGGGGGGTTTGGGTGTTGCCTAGATAGATGAGTGGCGAATATAATGTGCATATCAGCAAGTCCTCAAGGCGAACTGCCGATGTGCACACCCCAATTGTATTTATAAAATATGTGGCAAAAAATCACACTAATAACAATCTATTTGCTAAAGATCTCATATGACTGCGCCATAAAGGGGCCGACCTTGGAGTGCATACAATTAGAAGCGCATCAGAAAGCGCATCAAAACGGCCCATAATCGCACGCACTGATGATGCGCTCCTATTGAATGTTCAGGTCCCGCATCACATGAGCGGGGTCAAGTCACGTGAGGACCGTTACCTGGTTACAAGGACACTTCGACGGCGGGAAAGCCGTCTGCTATAGAGAAACTAGTTAGCGTCTTCCGGCCCGACGTCACGTGATGATGGCCAGGTCACGTGAAGACCGCTACTAGGTAACAGAGGACGCTCTCACCTGGAGGCCGCTGCTATGTAACAGGGACAATCTCAGAATGTAAGAGCGGTCCGCATGGGTCTAATTTATGATAGAAAAACAAAATAAGGATCATATACATGTATTAGTGCCCTACAAACACAATAATTAGATTCCTGAAGAAAAAGCATTACAAATACATACAAATATAAGGAAGTGGATGATATAACCTTAAAAGGAGATAAAAAAATGATGTTGATATAAAAATACTGAATAAATATATATATAAATAGTACATAAAACAATTAAATAAAAGTACATATGTGTACACACTTCTAGAATGATAAAAAAGGGAATTAAATAAATTATGCCATGCATTTAAAATGCCAGCTAAAACATTCTTTCTAGTGGAGAGAATATAAATTAATTGAGACATTATGTGATCCAAGCACATAATAAATGACAATCACCAGTATGGAGTCTGTGGGATGGAGGTGGATGCACGCGTGCAGTTGTTGGAAATACATGCATACATCCACAGTCCCCCCAGACCCCAATCGGTGCGACCGTCAATAAAAACTGCCATATTGATGTTGCAGCCTACTGATGCACCTATTGATTCATGGGAAAAGGGTTCAAGACAACAGACGAATAGTTAGGGTCTGGATCTCATACGGTTAAAGAAATATCTATTTATCTTACTATTCCATTAATTAACTAATGCTATTAATGGTTGATTACATTGGATCTATAAATTAATTTCAAATGCCTCATTTAAACCCTGAGGATTCAGGCTGTTAAGTTTATAAATCCACAACATTTCACGTCTTTTAATTGTTTGTATAATGTTCCGGCTATCGGCATGAATTTTTTCTATAGGTAAAACGGTAAAACGGAAGACCCTGATGTTTATCCGTAATGTGTCTTGATACACTATGCTGCATAAATTTCTTCTTAGTGTTTGAACGATGCTTGTTCAACCTGTTACGCAATGTTTGTGTGGTGTGACCCACATACTGTAATCCACACTGGCATTCAAGTATGTAGATCACATTATTTGACCCACAATCCATTGATTGTTTGATATTGAAAATTTTGCAAGTGGTGTTATTACGGAAAGAGGTGGAATTTCGTATGGAGAGGCAACATAGACATTTGGGTTGTCTGCATTTTGTACTACCCACTGGTCTGGATGGCACAAGTGAACTGGCAATTGACCCAGCTACTTTATTGTGGTGTGGTTCGCGTAACTTACTGGGTGCTAACAGATTTTTGAGGGTTTTTGCTCTCCTGAAGGTTAGAGGTGGGTGGCTTGGTAAGGATTTGCCTATATAAGGGTCTTTTTTGATAATGTGCCAATGTTTAAAAATAATATTTCTCACATCCTTATGGTTGCTACTATAGGTAGTGATGAAATTGTCACTCCATTTGTTATTTTGCTGCTTATCCTCTGCCTGGTGTTTATGGCTGGCTGATAGGCAATTTTCTTGTGTAAGGGCCTTGGCTCGGTTGTAAGCCACCTCAATAACTCCACGGGGATAACCTTTTTTCTGAAATCTTTTACGAATTATCTCACTTTGTGAGATAAAATCCCTAGTTAGAGAACAATTCCTTCTTAATCTCTTAAATTGGCCAAAAGGGATGTTCGTCTTCCCCTTTTTGAAGTGAAGGCTGGAATACTCAAGGTAACTATTACAGTCAAACTTTTTGAAAAACGTACGTGTTACAATTTCATCACCATTTGCATTCATTTCTAAATCCAAGAATTCAATTCTTGAACGATCATATGTCCCAGATAGAGTTATACCCCAATTAGAGGAATTCAGGTGTTTAATGAAATTCTTAATAGAATCTGAATCTTCATCCCATATAAAGAACAAGTCGCCTATATAGCGTCGATATAAGACAATATTATCTGACCACTGGGTGGACTTATAAATATATTGGTCTTCGAATGCTCCCATGAAAAGGTTCGCAAAGCTGGGCACGAATCGCGTACCCATTGCGGTACCTTTGCACTGGAGATATAGTTGTTCACCAAAAGAAAATGTATTGTGTGTCAGAATAAATTGGATGGATTTCAATATAAACAACTTCTGATCAACAGGTACAGAGGGATCTTTATCAAGAAAAGAATCAACACACTTAATCCCCAATTCATGATTAATATTAGAATATAGGGCCGCAACATTAAGGGCTATCCACGAATATGTGTCCTTCCATGTGATTCCTTTTAGTGTTGTTATTAAAGAAGTGGAATCTTTCAAGTAGGAAGGTAGTTGTATAACATATTTTTGTAACAAGATGTCCACATAATGGGACAAATTGCAGGTCAACGAGGATATCCCAGAAATGATGGGGTGGCCGGGAGGGTTCTGAATATCCTTATGAATTTTGGGTAGATGGTAAAAGAGTGCCATTACTGAATCTGTTTTGAGAATGTATTCTTGTTCTTTTTTACTCAGTATATGTGTGACCTCCTTGAGGTGGTACTTTTGTATATATTAATGTGTGTAGCTTTATGCTGTTACACTTGTGCAGTTTCTTTGTACCTGATGAAGGGGAGTGATTCCCCGAAATGCGTTGTATCGCTGCAATAAAAGATTCCTTCTTGATCCTGGTGACTGGTTGACGGTAATTCGCGCCGTGGGACGTATCTTGTTTTCTTGAATTCATCATCTTCTTTGGGGCTCCAGGCTTCTCCATTTGAAGATCCCTCGTGGTCCCGTGGCTGCAGACCGCCATATCCAGACGTCCAGGCTTGTTAGACAAACCCACATTAGTGTTGTGCCTACATTCGCACAACCACACAAGGTGAGCCTTGCTAGTTATCTCTGCCTATAATTGTATACCCACAGAATTACCCTATGGTGCGCCCATCAGTTTTTTTACAGTTTTAACCAGCCTGTCATATCGCAAACTGGGATAGTTCAGGCCACAGTTCAACCCTGCACACCCAGTAGTCAAGGGGTTCATCGCTCCTCAGAGCGTCGATATCTGCAGTTAAGGCGAGGTAGTCTGCTACCTGTCGGTCGAGTCGTTCTCTAAGGCTGGATCCCGAAGGGCTGTGGCAATGTGTAGGACTGAAAAAGCTCTGCATGTCCTCCATCAACAACACATCTGTAAAGCGTCCTGTCCTTGCCGCTGTGGTCGTGGTAGGAGGAGGATTACTTTCACCTCTTCCCCTGTTAGATTCCAGTTGTGCTGTGACATCCCCCTTATAAGCTGTGTAAAGCATATTTTTTTGTTTAGTTTTGAACTGCTGCATTCTTTCTGACTTCCGGTAATTTGGTAACATTTCCGCCACTTTCTGCTTATACCGGGGGTCTAGTAGCGTGGCCACCCAGTACAGGTCGTTCTCCTTCATCCTTTTTATACGAGGATCCCTCAACAGACATGACAGCATGAAAGACCCCATTTGCACAAGGTTGGATGCCGAGCTACTCATTTCCCGTTCCTCGTCCTCACTGATGTCATTGACGGTCTGTTCTTCCCACCAGCCATGTAAAAGACCACGGGTCCCAGATAGGTGACAACAACGAGCACCCTGGGATGCCTGCTGTGGTTGGTCTTCCTCCTCCTCAAAGCCACATTCCTCCTCTGAGTCCTCTTCCTCATACTCCTCTTCCAGCGTTGCCGCAGGTCCGGCAAGCGATGATGACAAGGCTGTTTCTGGTGGTGATGGTGACCACAACTCTTCACGCTCATCTACAGCCTGATCCAGCACTCTTCGCAGGGCATGCTCCAGGAAGAAAATAAATGGGATGAGGTCGCTAATGGTGCCTTCGATGCGACTGACTAGGTTTGTCACCTCCTCAAAAGGACGCATGAGCCTACAGGCATTGCGCATGAGCGTCCAGTAACATGGCAAAAAAATCCCAGCTCCGCAGAGGCTGTCCTAGCACCCTGGTTATACAAATACTCGTTGACGTCTTTTTCTTGTTGCAGCAGGCGGTTGAACATTAGGAGTGTTGAATTCCAACGTGTCGGGCTGTCGCAAATCAAGCGCCTCACACACCTTCCTGGCCTGCTTGAGGACGTCCTGTAAGCCTGGGTACTTAGACACAAAGCGTTGTACGACGAGATTCAACACATGTGCCATGCACGTGTGACAACTTGCCCAAATTCAATGCCGCCAACAAATTGCTTCCATTGTCACACACCACTTTGCCAATCTCTAGTTGGTGTGGGATCAGCCACTGATCCACCTGTGCGTTCAGGGCGGACAGGAGTGCTGGTCCGGTGTGGCTTTGCTTTCAGGCAAGTCAACCCCAAGACAGCGTGACACTGTCATATCCGGGATGTGGAATAGCCCCTTGGCAGCTGGAGGGATTCAGTTGATGTGCAGCCAGACGCTGCAGCAGAAGAGGACTCAGCCGAGGAGGTTATGGAGGAGGATGGAGTAGGAGGAGTAGAGGAGGTGGCAGTAGGCCTGCCTGCAAGTCGTGGCGGTGTCACCAACTCCGTTGCAGAGCCACGCATTCCATGCTTGTCAGCAGGTTGACCCAATGCGCAGTGTAGGTGATATACCTGCCCTGACGGTGCTTTGCACACCAGGTATCAGTGGTCAGATGGACCCTTGCCCCAACACTGTACGCCAGAGATGCCACGACTTCCTTTTCAATCACTGAGTAGAGGTTTGGGATTGCCTTATTTGAAAAAAAAAATTGTCCGGGTACCTTCCACTGTGGTGTCCCAATAGCGACAACATTTTTTGAAGGCCTCAGACTCCACCAGCTGGTATGGTAAAAGCTGGCGGGCTAAGAGTTCCGTCAAGCCAGCTGTCAGATGCCGGGCAAGGGGGTGACTCTGTGACATTGGCTTCTTACGCTCAAACATTTGCTTTACAGACACCTGACTGTGGGCAGATGAGATGGAACTGCTGAAGGTGAGAGGTGGAGTGACGGGTGGTTGAGAGGGGGCAAGGAGGACAGCAGTGGTTGATGTGGCTGAAGATGCTGGACCAGGAGGAGGATGGTGGCCTAGAGCTTGTGTGCTGCTTCTACTCGTCATCATGTGTTGATCCCATAGGCGTTTGTGATGTGCGATCATGTGCCTTCGCAAGGCAGTTGTACCTAGGTGGGTGTTGGATTTCTCACGACTCAGTTTCTTTTGGCACAGGTTGCAAATGGCATCGCTGTTGTCGGGGGCAGACACACAAAAAAATGCCACACTGCTGAGCTTTGCAATGACAGCATTCTGGTGGTGGCAACAGCATGCGTTGATTGGCGTGCTGTCTGGCTGACCCCGGGTGCCGATACATGCTGTCTGACTGTGCCACTAGCTCCTTGCGATGACCTCCCCCTGCTTCCAACTCGTCTCCTCCTTCTCTCTGTCTCCCCTTCTGAACTTTCCCCCTCTTCTTCTTCTCTTCGAGCAGGCACCCACGTCGCATCCACAGACACATCGTCATCATCAACCACTTCACTTGTATCTGACACCTCAGCAAAGGAAGCAGCAGCGGGTACAACATCATCATCATCATCACACTGTACGTCCATGTGTGTAATGCTGCCTGACTGAGACATATCCCTGGCAATAATGGTTGCGCATCACTAATTTCATCCAACTGATGTGTAAATAACTCTTCTGAGGGATCAAGTGAAGCGGCTGTGGTGGCTGTGGTGGTGGTGGTGGTGGCGGGCGGGAGAGTGGTAACTTGAGAGCAGGTGACCAAAGCTGAGCTGGAGGAGGATGGTGCGTCAAGGTTCTTAGCGGAAGCTGTTGAAGATCGGGTATCTTGTGTAAGCCAGTCAACTATTTTCTCCGAATTTTTTGGGTTCAGGAAACGTGGGTTCAGAGCAGTAGCCTGTAAAAATATAAACAAAAAAGCCCTTGCCCTGTACTATACAGCCAAGGTAAGGGAGAGCATCAGGAAATGCTCCGATGCTCATATCAGGGGGGCTGCCTGGGTAAAAATGGATATATGGCTTGGTTCAGCTCTGAACACGGACAACCCCTCTAAGTAACAATTGACTCCTGATTGCTACCATGCTTGATCTTTCTTTGTACATTACATACTTGCATATTGTGTAAGGCCTCTTTCACACTTGCGTTGTCCGGATCCGGCGTGTACTCCACTTGCCGGAATTACACGCCAGATCCGGAAAAACGCAAGTGTACTGAAAGCATTTGAAGACGGATCCGTCTTCAAAATGCTTTCAGTGTTACTATGGCACCCAGGACGCTATTAAAGTCCTGGTTGCCATAGTAGTAGTGGGGAGCGGGGGAGCAGTATACTTACAGTCCGTGCGGCTCCCGGGGCGCTCCAGAATGACGTCAGAGCGCCCCATGCGCATGGATTATGTGATCCATGCGATCACGTCATCCATGCGCTTGGGGCGCCCTGACGTCACTCTGGAGCGCCCAGGGAGCCGCACGGATGGTAAGTATGCTGCTCCCCGCTCCCCACTACACTTTACCATGGCTGCCAGGACTTTAGCGTCCTGGCAGCCATGGTAACCATTGAGAAAAAGCTAAACGTCGCATCCGGCAATGCGCCGAAACGACGTTTAGCTTAAGGCCGGATCCGGATCAATGCCTTTCAATGGGCACTCATTCCGGATCCGGCCTTGCGGCAAGTGTTCCGGATTTTTGGCCGGAGCAAAAAGCGCAGCATGCTGCGCTATTTGCTGCGGCCAAAAAACGCTCCGTTCCGGAACGGAAGACATCCTGATGCATCCTGAAGGACGGACTGTCCATTCAGAATGCATTAGGATAATCCTAATCAGTATTCTTCCGGCATAGAGCCCCGACAACGGAACTCTATGCCGGAAGACAATAACGCAGGTGTGAGAGAGCCCTTAGTTATGCTGTCTGCTATTTGCACTCTTTGGTGTATTGCTTGGATTTGACCACTAGGTTTGGGCCAATCCAGGGAGCATGTTTCACAAGCCTTTAGGCTCTATGTCGGTGCTTAGCGAGGACTGTGCACATGATACATGATGCTGCTGCATGCCTTTGCTATCATCTTGCACCGGAGACTGAGTACAGGCATAGACAAACTGAGAGCACATGTGACAAAAGGGAGTGGGGTAATTATTAATTGACTTCAGCTGAATAGACATCATTCCATTGTTTCGCTAGTTAAAGGGGTTGTTTCACTTCAGCAAATGGCATGTATCATGTACAGAAAGTTAATACAAAGCACTTACTAATGTATTGTGATTGTCCATATTGCCTCCTGCTGGCTGGATTCATATTTCCATCACATTATACACTGCTTATTTCCATGGTTACGACCACCCTGCAATCCATCAGCGGTGTCCATATTTGCACACTATATGGGACCGTTGGAGCAAGCACGGCCACCACTGCTGAATTGCAGGGTGGTCGTAACCATGGAAACGAGCAGTGTATTATGTGATTGAAAAATGAATCCAGCCAGCAAGGAAGCAATGTGGACAATCACAATACAGTAAGTGGCTTGTATTAACCTTTTCTCCATAACAAATGCGATTTGTAAAGTGACACAACCCCTTTAAATAGAACCAGTGCTACCCACCAGGTGAAGGCTTGGATGCCATGCCTCCCATGTGAAATTAGATCTATTACTAATACTTCAATAATAAAACAACTGCTGAAAGGACAATAACAGTTGGTTATTAATGAAGTACTGAATAAATGGGACAGGTACAGCAATGGTAATAGATCTAATATCACATGGGAGTTAAAACAGGCTGTTAAATCTTTGACTGAAGATAGTTCTATTATCATTTTTTAAAAAAGCGGACAAAGGTAGGAACTGTGGTATGGGATATAAACCATTAGAGGCTCTATCCCATTTGTCCTATAGTCAAACAGGGGATCCCACTGTACACTATAAAAAAGAGATTGATTTTCTCTAGATGAAGCTCCAGCAAGGAGTAATTAGTGATATTCAAAATCTGTTTTGGTGAATGATAACCCACGAGTTCCAGTGCTGTACTTTGCCGAAGGTACACAAGGACCCCAGAAATCATACAGAGCGTCCTTTTGTCTCAGGAGTGGGGTCCTTGTTGTATCCTTTAGCTGTATTTGTAGATCATTATTTGCAAGATACTGTATGTCGATTGCCAAACTGCCTACGTGATACCAGTGAATTTTTGTCTAAGATCCAGAACATAAATATAGATAATGTGACTTTGTTATGCACTTTCGACATTAAAAGTCTTTACACTAATGGGACTGAGTATTATAAGAGATTATTAAGTTAAGTGAAGATCCGAGCCTGTCTAATTCCTTATAGCCTTGTTTATGGCGTTATTGCACATTGTATTGACTAAGAATTTTTTTCAGATTTTTACTTACAGCTCCCGGGGACTTCGATGAGGTACAGTAGTTAATATATTTATGTCTTTTTTTTTTTAACAATGTCACTTTGGAGTTGTGTACATGCCTCACACATTCTAAAGATGTTTTTATCTTTTTACTGTGATTTTTTGCTTAGTTTGTAGTATGCACTTGAGGAGGTGGCACCTTCACTTGTGAATGTGCTTCTATTTTATCCTGGGAGTAGCATTCCTGTGCAGTTTTATCCTTCCTATGAAACAGACCACCTTGATGAGGTGGTACATATAGCTCTGCTTGCTCCTCCTCTCATTGGTTGCTGGATGCACATAGAGGTAACTAGGAGCAGCACACTATATGTGCAAAGTCTGCTCTCCTGAACATAGATGCCCAACGGCATAGGTAGGTTTAGAGTAGGACCTGCCTGACTGAGACCCCCTTGGTGGAGGTAGGTGGGCACAGATGTGTTTTGATCAAAATATATTGGCTAAGAGTCTCAGGTTTTATTATATCAAAATGAGGGCTTAATCCATATATAATGCATGTGTCTATTGTGTTAGTGCAGTATTATTTGTTTTCTGTGATATTTTTTTTTTACTAATACTGCTTTACACTTCTCCACAACTTTATCCCTGACCTGTCTGGTGTGTTCCTTGTGTGTTCTTTGGATTTCATGTTGCTGTTTGATCACTAATGTTCTCTAACAAACCTTCAAATCCTTCACAGAACAGCTGTAGTTGTACTGAGAATAAATTGCACACATTATTTACTAAATAGATGACTTCTGAAGGCATTAGGTCACACTGGATTTTATTTAGAATTATCAAAGTACAAATACACATGTACACCAGACTTTTCAGATTTTTACTTATTCACACATACTTGCTAATTTGTGTTGGCCTATGACATAAAATCCCAATAAAATACATTTAAGGCTACTTTCACATTGGCGTTTCTGGGTCCGCTTGTGAAATCCATGTCAGGGCTCTCACAAGCAGACCAAAACGGATCAGTTAAGCCCCAATGCATTCTGAATAAGGATCCGTTTAGAATGCATCAATTTGGCTGCGTTTTGTCTCCGTTGCGTTTTTTAGACGGTCACTAAAACGCAGCTTGCAGTGTTTTGGTGACCGTCTGACGATGCAGAGCCAAACGGATCTGTCTTGACTTACAATGTAAGTCAATGGGGACGGATCCGTTTTTCACTGACACAATATGGTGCAATTGAAAACGGATCCGTCCCCCATTGACAGATCCGTTTTGACTTAGACTTTTTTTTTATGAATAATGCAAACACATCCGATATGAATGGATACAAGCGTTTGAATTATTGGTGTGGATCCGTCTGTGCAGATACAAGACGGATCAGCACCAAACGCGAGTGAGTGTGAAAGTAGCCTAAGTTTGTGAGTGTAACGTAATTTTTTTTAGAAAAGTTCAAGGGGTGTGAATACTTTTCCAATGCACTATGGGGGTCAATAATAAAGACTGAAACAGGCATAGAAAATGATGGATGAGACAGACCTGCCGACCCACCTCCTTCCCCACCCACTCCCACTTATTTAGACCTGTGTGAGCTAGGAAAAGTCACAGATTGTGGCTCAAAGAAACGTTGCCCTGCAATCTGCACCAGAAATACGCCTAATATTAGTTGTATTTCTGTATAATAGATGACCCTATATATATATATATCTCTTATATATATAAATTCACAGTTAAAGCGGCGGTCACAGTGAAAGTAACAGTTAAAGGGGCGGTCACAGTGAAAGTGACAGTTAAAGGGGCGGTCACATGAAAGTGACAGTTAAAGAGGCGGTGAAAGTGACAGTTAAAGGGGCGGTCACAGTGAAAGTCACAGTTAAAGGGGCGGTCACAGTGAAAGTCACTGTTAAAGGGGTGGTCACTGTGAAAGTCCCTGTGAAAGGGGCGGTCACTGTGAAAGTCACTGTTAAAGAGGCGGTCACAGTGAAAGTCACAGTTAAAGGGGCGGTCACAGTGAAAGTCACAGTTAAAGGGGCGGTCACAGTGAAAGTGAAAGTTAAAGAGGCGGTGAAAGTGAAAGTGACAGTTAAAGGGGCGGTCACAGTGAAAGTCACTGTTAAAGGGGTGGTCACTGTGAAAGTCACTGTTAAAGGGGCGGTCACTGTGAAATATACACGTGCAAAGCCGGGTCCTTCTGCTAGTCTCTTATATACATAAAAATTAGTTTTTGTCTGTCTGTCTGGACGTTCTTTATGCACGACCAAATGACTGGACCGATCTTCACCAAGTTTGGCACAAAGGTACATCAGGTGTCCGGGAAGGTTATAGACTGGTCTCAGCTCTCTAGGATGTACCGTTCCTGAGATATTCCCCAAAAATGACCCACAATAGCCAATACAAGCCTGCAAGTCTTTCTCTTCAAATCCCAACTGCCATAAACACAGTTTTACTCCAGGTTTCCATAACAACCCTGTGGCGAAAATAACCTAGCCACTGGGTTTTGGAGGGGCCTGTTTGCAAGCCTCTTGCCTCAGGATTATGGCCCATATACTAACTTTGAAGGAGAAGGCAGACCTGCAGCACAGCCTAAGGCCTCATGCACATGACCGTTTCATTCCATGTCCGTTGTTCCGTTTTTCGTGATTTTCTGCGGACCCATTGACTTTCATTGAGTGATTAAGTTAGCCCAGGCATGCTCAACCTGCGGCCCTCCAGCTGTTGTAAAACTACAACGCATGTTGGGAGTTGTCGTTTTACAACAGCTGGAGGGCCGCAGGTTGAGCATCCCTGAGTTAGCCCATTATGTTTGGTAACTGTATCATAGGCAGAGCCTATTGTGTTTTGGTAATTGAATTTTGTTGATTGCGTCAAAGACAATGCCCATTGTATTTTGTTGATTGCGTTACAGACGGGGGGGGGGGGGCTTCATGTTGGTCATGGTTGATTGCGTTATGTTGTTAGACTTCTTGAACTGTATATATATATTGAGTTGGTCTTCAATAAAGTGAGTTCCTGTTTTACATTCAACATAGAGCCTCGTCTCATGTGTGTGGGGATTGCTTTACGCTGTATACTCCCCTGGCTATAACCCCTAGCTATTGTAAGAGCTGTTCCTGTTCCTGGTTCCTGTGGTGGTTACGGTGTCGAGCGGAGTGCTTAGAGTCCTCGGAAAGCACTAGGAGCAGTCATTAACGGAGGTACCCAGTCGGGGTGCCAGGAGATCCGTTACATTGGTGGCAGCAGTGGAATGGTGTCCTAGTGAGAGGAGAAGCAGCTCGGAGACACCGTTCATGGATTTATAAAATTGAGGGCAACGCTAGAATCCGTACAGCACCCCTGGATACAGCATGATGGAATCAACTATTCTTCGGACAGCGTTCCATGACGAGGAGGAGGAGGCAGCCACGGACTACAGGGATGCAGACAGAAAGGAAGTCTAGTATGATGCCCTGGAAAATGCCCAGCGGCGATGAGGTGAGAGTCTCCCCAGTTATGAGTAGCGGCTACAGAAGCGTGTGGCGATACGGATGGGTCTCTTGGGAAAGCAGCCCCTGGATGACTGGATAACAGAGCTTCAGAGCCTGGTATGTAAGGAGCTTTGGCTGGAGGGCGCTTACCAGGCCCTAAGGTGGCATGTCATTCAACATTCCCCTTGGACGGCCGAGCATGATTTCCCTGAAGGGAAGGATTATGATGGACCTGGGTTACTATGGGAGGCCTTGGAGGAGGACATTGATCTTGACAGCACGGAGGAGTCAAGGTTTTGGGACATCTACGACTACCGGATGGGCATGCATGTTTATGCTGATGGATGGGAGGTGAGCAAACACATGACCCACCTGGTAACAAGGGAGTG
Source organism: Bufo gargarizans (assembly GCF_014858855.1). NCBI lineage: Eukaryota > Metazoa > Chordata > Amphibia > Anura > Bufonidae > Bufo > Bufo gargarizans. Next base: position 319,403,141 of record NC_058080.1, read on the forward strand.
GGAGCTGGAGCAGACTTACCAACACCTGCTCAGCTCCGTTCATCCCCAACCTACCCGACAAGCAGATCCAGATCTTCTCCTCTACAACTGTGAAGACTTGGCGGCGATACCCCCTGCTTCCCTACCAACTCGCAAAGTAGGGAACTTCATCGACTGGTTCTGGGAAGACCTCCCGACGGTAGGTAATGATGGGACCGAAGTCTCTCCACCGGCCCTACAGGGATGCTGGGCAGCCGGCCCAGACCCCCAACTACAGCCAGCGTTACCCGTAGTCCAGACAGTCTGTTTGACTCCCCATCGGCAGTTTACCTTACAGGGAGAGATGACAACCGGTTTCTCTCCCCAACCACAGGGGGACAGCACCCCTAACTCCGATGGTGCAGATGGGACCACGGTCTCTGCACCAGGCCTAGCAGGATGCTGGATGGGGGGGGGCCCCCCCCTCCCTCCCTCTATTGTATTAGTTTCATTGGTGGCACAGTGTGCGGCCTCCTCCCCCCCCCCCCCCCGATCATTGGTGGAAGCGGCGAGTTCCGATCGGAGTCCCAGTTTAATCGCTGGGGCTCCAATCGGTAACCATGGCAAACAGGGCGCTACTTCGGTCCTGGTTGCCATGGTTACTTAGCAATATTAGAAGCATCATACTTACCTGCTGCGCTGTCTGTGACCGTCCGGGAGCTCCTCCTACTGGTAAGTGACAGATCATTAAGCACTGTGGAAGTCACTGTTAAAGGAACAGCAATGTGAAGATCACTGTTAAAGGGGCGGTCACTGTTAAATGGGCGGGCACTGTGAAAGTCACTTTAAAGGGGTTGTCACTGTGAAAGTCACTGTTAAAGGGGAAGTCACTGTGAAAGTCATTGTTAAAGGGGCGGTCACTGTGAAAGTCACTGGTAAAGGGGCTGTCACTGTGGAAGTCAGTGTTAAAGGGGTGGGCACTGTGGAAGTCTCTGTTAAAGAGGCGGGCACTGTGGAAGTCACTGTTAAAGGAGCAGCAATGTGAAGGTCACTGTTAAAGGGGCGGCCACTAAAGGTCACTGTTAAAGGGGTGGTCAATGCTGAAGGGGCGGTCACTGTTAAAGGTACAGGCACTGTGGAGGTCACTGTTAAAGGGGCAGGCACTGCGAAGGTCATTGTTAAAGGGGCGGCCACTGTGGAGGTCACTGATATTCCCAAAAAATAACCTGCATTAGCCAATAGAAGCCAGCAAGCCTTTCACTTAAATCCAAACTGCCATTTACACGGTCAGATGTCCCTTATTAGCCAATAGAAGCTCGCAGGTCCTACTCCAGGTTGTAATAACAACTGATTACAGGTTTTAGCAGTTTGCAGGTCCTTAAATATTTAGTCATATGACATATGAAGGCACAACTGCATTGCTACATGCATTAGGAGAAGGGGCCACTATTAAACGGACATCCGCTGTGGAGTTTACTTTTAAAGGGGCAGGCATTGTGGAGGTCACTGTTAAACGGGTGGTCAACGTTAAAGGGGCGGGTACTGTGGAGGTCACTGTTAAAGGGGTGGGCACTGTGGAGGTCACTGTTAAAGGGGCGGCCACTGTGGAGGTCACTGTTATTAAAGGAGTGGACGCTATGAATTGTTAAAGGGGCAGGCACTGTGAAAGTCACTGTTAAAGGGGCGGTCACTGTGAAAGTCACTGTTAAAGGGGCTGAGAATGTAAAAGTCACTGTTAAAGGGGCGGCACTGTGAAGGTCTCTGTTAAAGGGGCGGCACTGTGAAGGTCACTGTTGAAGGGTTGGTTAATGCTAAAGGGGCGGTCACTGTTAAAGGGCCGGCCACTGTGGAGGTCACTGTTAAAGGGGCAGGCACTGCGAAGGTCATTGTTAAAGGGGTGGGCACTGTGGAGGTCAATGTTAAAGGGGCAGTTACTGTGGAGGTCACTGTTATTAAAGGGATGGGTGCTATGAAGGTCATTGTTAAAGGGGCAGGAAACTGTAGAGGTCACTGTTATGGCGGAAACTGTTGATATCTTTTTACGACACGGAAACATAAAATGAAATCGATTAAATATACCTGTACGAAGCCGGGTCCTTCTGTTAGTAATATATATATATATATATATATATATATATATATTACTATATATATAAAAATTTGTTTCTGTCTTTCTGTCTAGACATCTGTCTGTCCTTCTGGACATTCTTTATGGGCGACCAAACGACTAGACCGATCTTCACCAAATTTGCCACACAGGTACATCAGGTGTCCGGGAAGGTTTTAGACCGGGTTCAGCTCTCTAGGACTTACCGTTCCTGAGATATTCCCCAAAAATTACCTGCATTAGCCAATAGAAGCCATCAAACCTTTCACTTACATCCGAATTGCCATTTACACATGTCCCTTATTAGCCAATAGAAGCTCGCAGGTCCTACTCCAGGGTTGCAATAACAACTGATCACAGGTTTTAGCAGTTCGCAGGTCCTTAAATATTAAGTCATATTAAGTATGAAGGCAGAACTACATTGCTACATGAATGGGAAGAAGGGGCCACTATTAACTGGACGGCCGCTGTTGAGTTCACTTTTATAGGGGCAGGCATTGTGGAGGTCACTGTTAAAGGGGTAGTCAATGTTAAAGAGGCGGCTACTGTGGAGGTCACTGTTAAAGGGGCAGATACTGTGGAAGTCCCTGTTAAAAGGGCAGGCACTGTTAACCTGTTACTTAAGGACACAGGGTGGTACCTGTACGTCCTGTGTAGTTCCGATCACCGCGGTGCGGTGGGCGGTGATCGGAACAAGGTGCCTGCTCAAATCATTGAGCAGTCACCTTGGGTCAATGCGTGGGGGGGTCCCGTGACCCCCCCTGTGTTGGCGATCGCTGCAAACCGCAGGTCAATTCAGACCTGACATTTTTCACGGCTTTTACAGGTTGCGGCGGCGGTGCCATCGGGTCCCCGTGCGGCTTTAGGGGGGACCCAATGGCATGGAAGGCAGCCCGATGCCTTCCTTAGGCATCGGCGCTGCCTTCCGGTGAAGAGCCTGGATCTCACAGGCTGGAAGCTGTATGTGTAATACACACTATTACTCATATAGCTAATGCATTCCAATACAGAAGTATTGGAATGCATTGTAAAGGGGATCAGACCCCAAAAGTTGAAGTCCGAAAGTGGAAAAAATAATTTTTTTCAACTTTTTTTTTTCACTTTAAGTTTTCCCCCCAAAAAATAAAGTTTCAAGTAAAAAAAAAAGTAACTTCCCCCAAATAAAGTAAAAAAAATTGGTAAAAAACAGGGGGGAAAAAAAATGTAGACATATTATGTATCGCCGCGTCCGTATTGACCGGCTCTATAAACATATCACATGACCTAACCCCTCAGATGGACACTGTAAAAAATAAAAACTGTGCTAAATAAACAATTTTTTTTCACCTTAAATCACAAAAAGTACAACAGTAAGCGATCAAAAAGGCGTATGCCAACCAAAATAGTACCAATCTAACCATCACCTCATCCCACAAAAAATGAGCCCCTACCTAAGACAATCGCCCCAAAAAATATGGAGACACTAAAACATCTTTTTTTTTTGTTTTAAAAAAAGCTGTTATTGTATAAATTTAAGTAAATAAAAAAAGTATACATAATAGATATCGCCGCGTCCGTAATAACCTGCTGTATAAAAATATCACATGACCTAACCCCTGAGGTGAAGACCGTAAAAAAAAAAGTGTAAAAAAAAAGTGTAAAAAAAAAAAAAAGTGTAAAAAAAAAAGGTTTAAAAAAAAAAGTGTAAAAAAAAAAGTGTAAAAAAAAAAAAAGTAAAATAAAAAAGGTTTAAAAAAAAAAAAGTGTAAAAAAAAAAGCCTTTTTTGGTCGCCTTACCTCACAAAAAGTGTAATAGCAAGTGATCAAAAAGTTATATGCACCCCAAAATAGTGCCAATCAAACCATCATCTCATCCCGCAAAAATCATACCCTACCCAAGATAATCACCCAAAAACTGAAAAAGCTATGGCTCTCAGACTATGGAAACACTAAAACATGATTTTTTTTGTTTCAAAAATGAAATCATTGTGTAAAACTTACATCAATAAAAATATAGTATAAATATTAGGTATCGCCGTGTCCGTGACAACCTGCTCTATAAAAATACCACACGATCTAACCTGTCAGATGAATGTTGTAAATAGCAAAAAAAAAAAAACTGTGCCAAAACAGCCATTTCTTGTTACCTATATAGAACAACCAAAAATCATATGTACCCTAAACTAGTACCAACAAAACTCCCACACTATCTTGTAGTCTCTAAAATGGGGTCACTATTTTTAAGTTTCTACTCTAGGGGTGCATCAGGGGGGCTTCAAATGGGACATGGTGTCAAAAATCCAGTCCAGCAAAATCTACCTTCCAAAAACCGTATGGCATTCCTTTCCTTCTGCACCCTGCCGTGTGCCCGTACAGCAGTTTAGGATCATATATGGGGTGTTTCTGTAAACTACAGAATCAGGGCAATAAATATTGAGTTTTATTTGGCTGTTAACCCTTGCTTAATAACTGGAAAAAACATTTTTTTATGGGAAATCTGCAAAAAAGTGAAATTTTTAAATAAATTCTTGTGGAACACCTAAAGGGTTAATGACGTTTTGAAAATCAGTTTTGAATACCTTGAGGGGTGTAGTTTCTATAATGGGGTCATTTTTGGGTGGTTTATATTATGTAAGTCTCACAAAGTGACTTCAGACCTGAACTGGTCCTTAAAAAGTGTTTTTTTGAAAATTTCAAGATTTGCTTCTAAACTTCTAAGCCTTGTAACGTCCCCCATAAATAAAATGTCATTCCCAAAATGATAGACATATGGGGAATGTAAAGTAATAACTATTTTTGAAAGTATTACTATGTATTATAGAAGTAGAGAAATTGATACTTGTAAATTTTGTATTTTTTATAAATAAAAATGAAGTTTCTTCCTTGCCTTTTATCTTTAACAATCCTAAGGTTAGGGCTACACGGCAACACATGTCACAGCCAGGATGGCCGAGTAGCAGTGATCCCATAGAAATTAATGACATCACTGCAAGTCGCAAGAAAGCCAACACGGCTGGATTTCTTGCAACTGCCGCGTGGCCACTGTCACCGTGTAGCCCTAGCCTAAAACATACTATCTGGAGGAGTCACATCATAGACACTGTGAATCATGTCCCAACCCCATTCCAACCACTGATCTAGGGAGCATTAGGCAAGAAGACTCAGAAAGAAGTAGGAAATAAGAGAGTAACTGGGGCCAAGCAGTAAAACATGGGGTTAAAGCAAGAAGAAGCCAGTAGAGTTGAGATTTATTTTTCTGGTAGATTTGTTCAAATAGTTTATCAAGTGCCCAGATTTATCTGAAAAGTTATGTATGACACTCTCTCTTCTTGGACAGTATGCAACTCCATTCAAGTTGTTCGATGCCAAGACAACTTTAGTAATGTCAAAGAGATTGCAGAAACATACAGTGCTTGTTAAAAAAAACACTTTTTCCCCCCAATAAAAACAGTCCAAAAATTATCCTTTTTTGGTGGCAGATACCTTATTCTCTTATCTGTAAAATGGTGGTCATCATTTTGACCTATTTATGTTGAACAAATCACAAATGTTTCCGACATGATGAAATTTTAATCTTTTGGGAAATTTGCAATGACTGATTTGTGTAGAATCTGTTCACTCATCTCTAGAAGCCAGTAAATAAGTAAAGAGAAGAGGTAAATACTGAATGAGATGATTTCCAGACCAGCCTTAGGTTTTTGCTAATGTGATGTTTTATCTGCTTTGAGTGTATTGTCATAGGGGTTTTCAGATTTTTTTTTTTTTACTGTATCATCAGTGGGGGTCCAAAGCTCGGCACCCTTGCCAATTACCTGTTTGAAGAGGCTATGGCACTTTGTGAGCGCCACAGCCTCCTAGCAGCTGTCCACTGGATAGCAGTTGTGCTTGGTATAGCAGTTCAGCCCCTTTCATTTGAATGAGACTGAGCTCCGCCTAGGCCAGGTGAATAATGAACGTGGCATCACTCTTCAAACAGCTGATCAGTGGGAGCGCAGGGAGTTGAACACCCACTGATCACATATTGATGACTTATCCTAAATGATATGTTATCAATATAGAAGACCAAGGAAACCATTTTAAATAAAAAAAACTGTTATCTAAGTTGGTAGATTAATTTAATTGTACTGAGAACATACACAATACAAGATTATTTTCTTGTGACAATTAGGCAGAATAAAAATTCAGTTAAAAAACATATCTGTATTCAACAGAAACAATGTAGCTTTGCGTTAAACAAGCAAGTAGTCATAATGTCAATTTAGTTCTATTATTTTGGGGGGTATCGAGCAAATGGAACTTCTTCATTCAAGCCATTCTGTAAAAAATAAAGAAAATACATATATGTTCATATCAGGTTAAAATGACATTAAACAGATAAATCAAAAACATTCTTACAGTATAACAAAATATATATTACATAAAATGACAATGGAAATTGAGGACAATCTATTAATTAGGATTGTTCCAATTCATATGGACATTAAAGAAGGAATCCTGCTACTTGGGAAATCAATCTATTAGCCAATAATGTAAGCTACTAAAAAGAATGGCATACTAATACTACACCTCTGCTGGCTTCCCCAGACAATAACAGCTGCCTGTTACCCATAAATTACCCAATTTTAGAGACATTGAGGTACCCCTACAGGGAGAACCCCTAGAAAGCGACCTCATTTTGGAAACTACACCCATCAAGAAAGGAGTATAGTAAGCATATTGACCCCAGAAATGAATGTGTAGTGATGGAAAATTAAATTATACAGCTATGCTGTTACACTGAACCAATATGTTATGCTATTGTGCTCATCAAATATCACTGTGGATCTCTGCAGCTACTCAAGAGTGACCAAGGGCCATTTGGCTGCTTCTCTAATTAGTGCTCTCTTTGCCTGGGCTGTCAGTTTAAGGGCTCGTTTATAGAGTTGAGCGAACACCTGGATGTTCGGGTTCGAGAAGTTCGGCCGAACTTCCCGAAAATGTTCGGGTTCGGGATCCGAACCCGATCCGAACTTCGTCCTGAACCCGAATCCCATTGAAGTCAATGGGGACCCGAACTTTTCGGCACTAAAACGGCTGTAAAACAGCCCAGGAAAGGGCTAGAGGGCTGCAAAAGGCAGCAACATGTAGGTAAATCCCCTGCAAACAAATGTGGATAGGAAAATGAATTCAATTAAAAATTAAATAAATAAAAATTAACCAAAATCAATTGGAGAGAGGTCCCATAGCAGAGAATCTGGCTTCCCGTCACCCACCACTGGAACAGTCCATTCTCAGATATTTAGGCCCCGGCACCCAGGCAGAGGAGAGAGGTCCCGTAACAGACAATCTGGCTTCATGTCAGCAGAGAATTAGTCTGCATGTCATAGCAGAGAATGAGGCTTCACGTCAGCCACCACTGCAACAGTCCATTGGCATATATTTAGGCCCAGCACACAGGCAGAGGAGAGAGGTCCCATAACAGAGGATCTGGCTTCATGTCAGCAGAGAATCAGTCTTCATGTCATAGCAGAGAATCAGGCTTCACGTCACCCAACATTGGAACAGTCCATTGGCATATATTTAGGCCCTGGCACCCAGACAGAGGAGAGGTTCATTCAACTTTGGGTAGCCTCGCAATATAATGGTAAAATGAAAATAAAAATAGGATTGAATTAGGAAGTGCCCTGGAGTACAATAATATATGGTTAAGGGGAGGTAGTTAATGTCTAATCTGGACAAGGGACAGACAGGTCCTGTGGGATCCATGCCTGGTTCATTTTTATGAACGTCAGCTTGTCCACATTGGCTGTAGACAGGCGGCTGCGTTTGTCTGTAATGACGCCCCCTGCCGTGCTGAATACACGTTCAGACAAAACGCTGGCCGCCGGGCAGGCCAGCACCTCCAAGGCATAAAAGGCTAGCTCTGGCCACGTGGACAATTTAGAGACCCAGAAGTTGAATGGGGCCGAACCATCAGTCAGTACGTGGAGGGGTGTGCACACGTACTGTTCCACCATGTTAGTGAAATGTTGCCTCCTGCTAACACGTTGCGTATCAGGTGGTGGTGCAGTTAGCTGTGTCGTGTTGACAAAACTTTTCCACATCTCTGTGCCATGCTAACCCTGCCCTCAGAGGAGCTGGCCGTGACACAGCTGCCTTGGCGACCTCTTGCTCCTCCTCTGCCTTGGCCTTGGGCTTCCACTTGTTCCCCTGTGACATTTGGGAATGCTCTCAGTAGCGTGTCTACCAACGTGCGCTTGTACTCGCGCATCTTCCTATCACGCTCCAGTGCAGGAAGTAAGGTGGGCACATTGTCTTTGTAGCGTGGATCCAGCAGGGTGGCAACCCAGTAGTCCGCACACGTTAAAATGTGGGCAACTCTGCTGTCGTTGCGCAGGCACTGCAGCATGTAGTCGCTCATGTGTGCCAGGCTGCCCAGGGGTAAGGACAAGCTGTCCTCTGTGGGAGGCGTATCGTCATTGTCCTGCCTTTCCCCCCAGCCACGCACCAGTGATGGACCCGAGCTGCGTTGGGTGCCACCCCGCTGTGACCATGCTTCAGCCTCATCCTCCTCCACCTCCTCCTCATCCTCGTCCTCCAGTAGTGGGCCCTGTCTGGCCACATTTGTACCTGGCCTCTGCTGTTGCCAAAAACCTCCCTCTGAGTCACTTCGAAGAGACTGGCCTGAAAGTGCTAAAAATGACCCCTCTTCCTCCTCCTCCTCCTCCTCCTCCTGGGCCACCTCCTCTTCCATCATCGCCCTAAGTGTTTTCTCAAGGAGACATAGAAGTGGTATTGTAACGCTGATAACAGCGTCATCGCCACTGGCCATGTTGGTGGAGTACTCGAAACAGCGCAACAGGGCACACAGGTCTTGCATGGAGGCCCAGTCATTGGTGGTGAAGTGGTGCTGTTCTGTAGTGCGACTGACCCGTGCGTGTTGCAGCTGAAACTCCACTATGGCCTGCTGCTGCTCGCACAGTCTGTCCAGCATGTGCAAGGTGGAGTTCCACCTGGTGGGCACGTCGCATATGAGGCAGTGAGCGGGAAGGCCGAAGTTACGCTGTAGCGCAGACAGGCGAGCAGCAGCAGGATGTGAACGCCGGAAGCGCGAACAGACGGCCCGCACTTTATGCAGCAGCTCTGACATGTCGGGGTAGTTGTGAATGAACTTCTGCACCACCAAATTCAGCACATGCGCCAAGCAAGGGATGTGCGTCAAATTGGCTAGTCCCAGAGCTGCAACGAGATTTCGCCCATTATCACACACCACCAGGCCGGGCTTGAGGCTCACCGGCAGCAACCACTCGTCGGTCTGTTGTTCTATACCCCGCCACAACTCCTGTGCGGTGTGGGGCCTGTCCCCCAAACATATGAGTTTCAGAATGGCCTGCTGACGTTTACCCCGGGCTGTGCTGAAGTTGGTGGTGAAGGTGTGTGGCTGACTGGATGAGCAGGTGGAAGAAGAGGAGGAGGAAGCCGAGAAGGAGGAGGTGGCAACAGGAGGCAAAGAATGTTGCCCTGCGATCCTTGGCGGCGGAAGGACGTACGCTAAACAGCTCTCCGCCTGGGGCCCAGCTGCCACTACATTTACCCAGTGTGCAGTTAGGGAGATATAGCGTCCCTGGCCGTGCTTACTGGTCCACGTATCTGTGGTTAGGTGGACCTTGCTACAGATGGCGTTGCGCAGTGCACACTTGATTTTATCGGATACTTGGTTGTGCAGGGAAGGCACGGCTCTCTTGGAGAAGTAGTGGCGGCTGGGAACAACATACTGTGGGACAGCAAGCGACATGAGCTGTTTGAAGCTGTCTGTGTCCACCAGCCTAAATGACAGCATTTCATAGGCCAGTAGTTTAGAAATGCTGGCATTCAGGGCCAGGGATCGAGGGTGGCTAGGTGGGAATTTACGCTTTCTCTCAAATGTTTGGGAGATGGAGAGCTGAACGCTGCCGTGTGACATGGTTGAGACGCTTGGTGACGGAGGTGGTGGTGGTGTTGGTGGTACATCCCCTGTTTGCTGGGCGGCAGGTGCCAACGTTCCTCCAGAGGCAGAGGAAGAGGCCGAGGCGGCAGCAGCAGAAGAGGTAGCAGGGGGAGCCTGAGTGACTTCCTTGGTTTTAAGGTGTTTACTCCACTGCAGTTCATGCTTTGCATGCAGGTGCCTGGTCATGCAGGTTGTGCTCAGGTTCAGAACGTTAATGCCTCGCTTCAGGCTCTGATGGCACAGCGTGCAAACCACTCGGGTCTTGTCGTCAGCGCCATTGTTTGAAGAAGTGCCATGCCAGGGAACTCCTTGAAGCTGCCTTTGGGGTGCTCGGTCCCAGATGGCGGCGGTCAGTAGCAGGCGGAGTCTCTTGGCGGCGGGTGTTCTGCTTTTGCCCACTGCTCTCTCTTTTGCTACGCTGTTGGCTCGGTCTCACCACTGCCTCTTCCTCCGAACTGTGAAAGTCAGGGGCACGACCTTCATTCCATGTGGGGTCTAGGACCTCATCGTCCCCTGCATCGTCTTCCACCCAGTCTTGATCCCTGACCTCCTGTTCAGTCTGCACACTGCAGAAAGACGCAGCAGTTGGCACCTGTGTTTCGTCATCATCAGAGACATGCTGAGGTGGTATTCCCATGTCCTCATCATCAGGAAACATAAGTGGTTGTGCGTCAGTGCATTCTATGTCTTTCACCGCTGGGGAAGGGCTGGGTGGATGCCCTTGGGAAACCCTGCCAGCGGAGTCTTCAAACAGCATAAGAGACTGCTGCATAACTTGAGGCTGAGACAGTTTCCCTGGTATGCATGGGGGTGATGTGACAGACTGATGGGGTTGGTTTTCAGGCGCCATCTGTGCGCTTTCTGCAGAAGACTGGGTGGGAGATAATGTGAACGTGCTGGATCCACTGTCGGCCACCCAATTGACTAATGCCTGTACCTGCTCAGGCCTTACCATCCTTAGAACGGCATTGGGCCCCACCATATATCGCTGTAAATTCTGGCGGCTACTGGGACCTGAGGTAGTTGGTACACTAGGACGTGTGGATGTGGCAGAACGGCCACGTCCTCTCCCAGCACCAGAGGGTCCACTAACACCACCACGACCGCGTCCCTTACTAGATGTTTTCCTCATTGTTATGGTTCACCACAACAACAAAAATATTATTTGGCCCAATGTATTGTATTCAAATTCAGCGGGATATAAATTTGAGGCCTAGTATTTAGGCGCTGGGTGACCGGTATGGATTTAGTGACAGAATTAGACTTGGAAATGCACAGTAGCGTGTGTGAAGTTATTCTGAATGAGCCTATGTGCACCTTGAATATTATATACCCTTTTAGGGATAGATTTCAAATAGCTCTGATATAGCAGAAACCACTAAATTATGAAATTGCTAAATTGGGAATTGTATTTCAACCCAGAACAAAAAATGTGCTTTGGCGGACACTAAATAACTTGCCCATCCACAACAGGACAGCGGTAACGACAGATTTAGCGGGATATAAATTTGAGGCCTAGTATTTAGGCGCTGGGTGACCGGTATGGATTTAGTGACAGAATTAGACTTGGAAATGCACAGTAGCGTGTGTGTGAAGTTATTCTGAATGACCCTATGTGCACCTTGAATATTATATACCCTTTTAGGGATAGATTTCAAATAGCTCTGATATAGCAGAAACCACTAAATTATGAAATTGCTAAATTGGGAATTGTATTTCAACCCTGAACAAAAAATGTGCTTTAACGGACACTAAATAACTTGCCCAGCCACAACAGTACAGCGGTAACGACAGATTTAGCGGGATATAAATTTGAGGCCTAGTATTTAGGCGCTGGGTGACCGGTATGGATTTACTGACAGAATTAGACTGTGATATGGCCAAAAAATAACCACACTATTGCTGGTTAAATGCACTTGGTGTGACAGCTTGACCAACCATACTACTGAGGGTTAAATGCACTTGGTGACGGGCGCAGCTTGCCCCTGATGTAGTATATGGCCAAAAAATGAACAGACTATTGCTGGTTAAATGCACTTGGTGACGGGCGCAGCTTGCCCCTGATTTAGTATATGGCCAAAAAATGAACAGACTATTGCTGGTTAAATGCACTTGGTGTGACAGCTTCACCCTGATGTAGGCTTTAGCCAAAAAACAACCACACCATTGAGGGTTAAATGCACTTGGTCGCAGCTTGTGCTGGCGCACCACAAGACACAAAATGGCCGCCGATCACCCCAGAAAAAAGTGACTGACAAACAGTCTGGGCAGCCTAAAAACAGTGAGCAATTGAATTTCAGCAGCTCAATGATGCACAGCTGCAGATCGATCGATTAATCAAGTCCTTTGAAGAAGTTAATCTGCCTAATCTCGCCCTACTGTCGCAGCCGCAACCTCTCCCTACGCTAATCAGAGCAGAGTGACGGGCGGCGCTATGCGACTCCAGCTTAAATAGAGGCTGGGTCACATGGTGCTCTGGCCAATCACAGCCATGCCAATAGTAGGCATGGCTGTGACGGCCTCTTGGGGCAAGTAGTATGACGCTTGTTGATTGGCTGCTTTGCAGCCTTTCAAAAAGCGCCAAGAAAGCGTCACAAACGCGCCAAGAAAGCGACGAACACCGAACCCGAACTTTTACGAAAATGTCCGGGTTCGGGTCCGTGTCACGGACACCCCAAATTTCGGTACGAACCCGAACTATACAGTTCGAGTTCGCTCATCCCTACTCGTTTACACAAATCTTTTTTTGCATTCCGTATAAGGGACGTTTTTGCATTCTGTATACGAAACCGTTCATTTCAATGGGTCCGCAAAAGATGCACTCCAATTTGCGGACCGCAAAACATGGCACGGTTATGTGAACAAGCTGTAACGGTCGCGTACACACACACACAGGGGGGAGGGAAGTGACCACTGCGCTCCACCCTTACCCCTGGCCCTGCCTACTTGCCTCGCGAGTCCTAATGACAGGGGACAACTGGACAGCAATCCCTAGCTTGAACTTAGTGCAGGGATGGCAGACAGACAAACAACAGAACGTGAACGGACCGAGTCAATACCAGGAAAGCTACAAAGTACAAATGGAGCAAGCAGAGAATAGTCAGGAGAAGCCGGGGTCATAAATATTAGGAGAGTCGTGAAGTACCAAAGGAGTAAGCAGAGGATCGTCAGGAGGAGGCCGGGGTCAGAATACCAGGAGAGCAGCAAAGTACACAAGGAGCAGGCAGAGGATCGTCAGGAAGCAGCAGGAGGTAAGTACACCAGGAAATACAACATCACAGGTGGAACCTAAATTAACAGGCAACCTGTGGCCAGCAGGCTGCCTGTATTTATAGTGGGGAGTGAGGGTCATGTGACGTGGCCAGCGTCACATGACCGATAGACCAACCAGTCGAGCTCAGAGTGATCAGCTCGGCGCTCAAGGAACAGGGAACCTCCCAGCTAGCAAAGCCACCCTGGGAACGAGGTCAAACACAGATCCTCGCTCCCAAAGCTAAGCAGCAGGTCTGTGGCTAATGGGAGACCGAGTGCACCTTTGGAACCCCGTTACACAAGCCTAAGTAGAAAGCCATGTCTTGGTAGGTTTGCAGTTGTGCCATAGTCTTTTCATTTTGGATGATGGACTGAATAGTGCTTAATGAGATGTTCAAAGCTTAGGATATTTTTTTTTATAACCTAACCCTGCTTTACACTTCTCCACAACTTCACTGTCTGATGTGTTCCTTGGTTTTCATGATGCTGTTTGATCGCTAATGTTCACTAACAAACCTCTGAGGCCTTCACAGAACAGCTATAGTTATACTGAGAATAAATTAGGTGGATTCTTTATTTATTAGGTGACTTCTGAAGACAATTGGTCACACTGGATTTTATTTAAGGGTGTCAAAGTACAGGGGGCTGAGTACAAATGAGTGCCACACTTTTAGCATTTTTTTATTTATAAATTTTTTGAAAACCATTATTATAATTTTTGTTTTACTTCACACATACTGTGTTGGTCTATAACATAGAACCCCCAATAAAATACATTTTATGGGGACAAAACTGAACTACGGTAAAAACTGAACAGAACAGAAAGCACCAGAATGCATTCTGTTCCATTGCATTCCCATGGAGCACACAAAAATGCTTCCGGCATTGTGTTCATTATGGGATACTGATCAAGGCACCAAAGAAAACAGATCCGGCGCCCATTGACAATGGTCTTAGTGCAAGATCCATCTTGGTCATGTTAGAGATAATGCAACCGGATCTGTTCAAAACAGATGCAGATGGTTGTATTATCCTAACAGAAGTGTTTTTGGTGATCAAAAATGTTGATGTGAAAGTACCCTTAGTTGGGTATAAAGTGGAAAAGTTCCAGGGGTATGAATACTTTTTCAAGACACTGTATATATGCCACTCATCCTATACAGGATAATAGCCAACTAAATGTCAATACAGTATGCATTTGGCATACATTTGTCTGGTATGGGAATATCACAGCCTCAACTGTTTTGAAAAGGTCATTACAATGTTTTAGTTTTAAAAAGGGAGTCATTTTCAAATGTATGTGACTGGAAGCTGCATATGTCTAAGGGGGATGCTTTCATCAGATTTTTTCAAATGGTTTCACCAAACCAAGGTTCTTCTATCTGGACATTTATGATGTATCCACAGGATATGCCATAAATGTCTGATTAGTATGGTCCCACATTGGGGATCTACTCCTATCTCATGAACAGGGTCCCATTGTGCACTGCCCGGCCTTTTCAGAAATGCAGTAGCAGTGGATTGAGAGAGGAACACAAGCATGGGCCTCCTCTTCATTCATGGTAGTGTGCAATGGGGTCCTATTTCTATGAGACATTTAAAGGGGTTAATTGTCAGAAGAAAGAGTGTCTTGTTCTGAATGAGCCTGTAAAAATTATCTTTTAATTGGGAGCAACAGCAGTACAGTGTGGATGTGGAAAGGGTAGGATAATAGTGGCATATGGCTGTAATAGTAGTGCCAGTAGTAGCAGAACAGCATGGATCAGACAAGATAGTAGATGTGTGTCCAGGTGTTTAGGTGTGGTGGTGGTAGTAATAGTAGTGGTGACTGTGTATCAGTAATGGTAGTGGCAGTAGGGTTAATGGAAGTAGCAGTAAAAGATTATCAGCAGATAATAGCATCTGCAACAGTGGTGGCAGCAGCCTCCATATTGTACGGAACATGATGGTAGGCAGGCCAAAAGCGGCAGTGGCATGATGGCAGTAGCAGTAGCCATATGGTACAGAACATGCTGGAAGGCAGGCAGACAGTGGCAATGTCATGATGAGACACAGTTAGCAAGGGCAGATCTATTCATTGGCCTTAAAGAAGAGGAGTGTAAAAATCCTCAAGAATTTATGCCTAAAATATTTTGACAAAAATAATGTTTTGGACACTGGCAGAGGACAACTTGGTCTGTCTAGGTGTCACAACATTGGCAGCTGAGAACAGAGAGAACATACTGGGCCAGTGTTCCAGTCTTCCTACTCAGTCATGGGGACAGGGAATATGGTATGCATCAGAGAAAGGCCAGAGTCCACGTGGAACTAAACCTGGGTTTTGAGGCAGTAGGTCTCAGTTGATTTTCTTCAACCTGTCGCAACACATGAAGATGATTGATCATCGTGGTAATTGTTGTCAACATCATCATCCTCTTGTTCCTCCACCACGACTCCTGTTCATCCTCCAGTGGCAACTCCTCTTCCTCAATGGGACTTTCTCCTTGTGTGTCCACAACAGCTACAGGATGGCCAGCAAGATGTGTAAGCTGTCTTTAAACGTTGTCCCTTGTTGCATCAGAATGAGCATCTAATCTAAGATAAATATCAAAGGAATGACATTGTTTATGCACCCCCGCCGTTCGGCTGCTACAGCGTGCCTTTGCTTCACCAGAGCTCTGGTGAGCAATGCAGGCTCCTGGCAGCTTTCCAAGGACAGGGACATGCATCATATAGTGGCAGTGATTGGTATTACAGCTAAGCCCCATTGACTTGAATGAGGCTGAGCTGCAAGTTGGCAATGTGTGACTGATGTACAGTGATGTCACTAGCCTAGGAAGAGACTGCAGCGCTCAAGGCCTCTAACGGCTGAATGGTGGGGGTCCCGGGTGTCACAATCCCTGCAAATCTGATACTGATGACCTATCCTGAGGATAAGTCATAAATATATTTTCCTTTTCTTTAAGGCTTATTGCACACAAACGTGTGTGCTCTGTTGCCGTATTGCGGACCGCATTTGCTCGTGCATCTTGCATCATCCGGAGATGTGGAATGGTGTGGAACGGAAGCACGGAACGGAATCCTACGGAAGCACTATGGAGAGCTTCCGTGGGGTTTCGTCCCGTACTTTCGTTCCGCAAAAAGATAGAACATGTCCTATCTTTTGCGGAATGACCAGATCACGGAACCATTAAAGCAAATTGGTCCGCGATCCACTGCGGCTGCCCCACGGCGGGTGTTCGTACATTGCAGCCCGCAATTTGCGGGCCGCAGCACGGCCACGGGGCGCACACGTTCATGTGCAAGAGGCCTAAGGCAGATCCTGTGTGTGGATATGCCATAAATGTCCTAATAGACTACCTGACACTGTTAAAGTGATAACCTTTTGATAAATTTTATGCAATAGCTTTCTCTGATGAACTGCCACTGCTCCCTGCCGAGGTGGTCTGGCTTTACACTGCTCGTAGAGACGCTTAAGCATCTGTAAAGTGGAATTCCAGAGAGTTGGAACATTGCAGACTGAGCTGTGTAACGGAAGAGGATTATATCATTGGAGGGTGTTCCGCACTACATAAGAATGGCTAAAAAGAATGGTTAGTCTCCTGGACATTGCCAGTACTTTCCGCAAGCCTGTGTACTATTTTAAAAAGTGTTGCACAACTGTGTTGCATAGTGCGCCATGCAGGGATCATGTGTTATTTCCACCAAATGCAGCATGACCACGATGTTCTGACCATTGTCCATGACCACCTTGCCCAGTTGCAGTTGGTGGGGAGACGGCCATCAAGATATTTGCTGCTTGATGCACTTTAATAAGTGATCGTCTGTTTTCTCCCAGGCCTTTCATACATAACACGGCATGGCAATGATTTACTTTAAAAACTAAGAGGCCAAGCATGCATGAATTAGCTTAACCGATTACGCCCCAATATGCAATGGCGAAATGTTCTGTTCCCCTAGGAGACAAAGGGGCTAAAACTTAACATTTCTTAAATATGTTTAAAATAAATCACGCTCACCAGGGTAAAACCCTCAAAGACAAACAAAGAGACAGCCCAGATGGGCCTAAACAACCAAACACTGAATGGTAACAGTATAAGATGGCATATAAAAGGAATGCTCTCATCCATCAATGGCTGTTGAAACTGATGGTCGAAACTCTTACAATGTGGTGGGCTTCCAAGTGATGGATTTCCCAATCTGGTGGAGATGAAAAATCCAGTAGACTGAGATGCCATTCATAGAAAGTGCCAACGGTTGACTTCAGTATGGATAGAAGTTGGGAGCAGAAGTCCCTAGTAAACGCTATCAAGGGGCATGGACTAATATCACCCTACCTATTTATACGAAGTGCTTGCCCCGCAAGGGGCGAACCTGTCCGGATACCTTTCCCTAATACCGGGCAGTATCCTTAGTATACCCTACTTGAAGTAAACTCCCGACGTGTCACGTTTCGTTCCACATGAAATCATCAGGGGAGATGTAAATAAATAGTGGCAAACAGAAAAAAAGGGCTTGCATTAGTAAGAGGGGTGAGTATAAACACAAAATTTGGCAGTGGTTGGAGCTTGCACACCAATGCAGAAAAAACTGCTAGGGGGAAAGCCGGGCCAGTGGGACCAAGGCCACCCAAAAACCACAAATGACCAATGCGCAGGCACACCAATGGGTGAAGCCTGCTTAAAGCAACTTTGAGTCCAGGTGCAGCCCAGAGTAAGATGTCAAGATGATGCGGCTGTCAGCAAGGAGTGCTTACCTGTCAGCACTTTTTAAATGCATCCAGCAGCACACCAGTGATCCAGGACCGCCCTGGTCCTGGATTACTGGCGCGCAAGGCAGAGGAACGGCGCACAGCGGCGCTACTCCCCACCGGCAAGGATCGCAGTGCTGGAAGAAGCCGTGAATCATGTGACCGAAGTCATGTGATGAAGCCCAGCCGTCCATGGAACACAGCGCTCCAATACAAGCGTCCCACAGCAGGGGCGGTTACATATGCAGTCAGGCGGTGCGCTGGAGTGAGAGCAACCTGTATGCCTCAGGCAATATCCCGGGCGTCAGAGGTTGCAGTGGAGGCTCATAATAGTTAAAACCTCTGGTAACTAAAACAATAATAAAACAGAGCTGAAAATGGCAGGCCAATGGCTGGCCAATGCAGTCAATAGCTGATTAAGGAGTCAAAAGGACATACAGTACAGGGAAGGGAAACCTGGGGGGGGGGGGGAAGGGAGACTGGGGGGGAGGGAAAGAGGGGAATGTGGTGGGGTGCCATGGTTTTTAAATAAAGCAGCTAAAATTAAGCTGCTCATTCAAACCCAGCAGGGCCATGGTTTTAAGATAACAAATCCAACGAGTCTCACGTTGGAGAATGGCCCGGTCCCAGTGCCCCCTATGCCGTGGGGGAAGGACTCTGTCTATGCCCATAACGGACACAAGAGCTTTACCATTGTGGTGACTATGAAGGTAGTTGGCCACTGGTGTATCTTTGGCCTTTGAAATATAATTTAAGTGTTCCCCAATTCTTCTGCGGAACTCGCGGATGGTCTTACCCACATATTACTTGCCACATTTGCAAGTGAGGAGACCACCCTGCGAGTTTGGCAGTTGATGTAGTGATGGATGGCATATTCTTTACCAGTGATATTACTGCGGAATGTTTTCCCGGTTCCCAGGTGGGTGCAGGCAATACAGCCACTGCACCTGTAACAATTGTATTGGAGTGCGGTGTTCTCTGCCGCTGCATTCCATGGCCGGCTGCGGCTTCTTCCAGCGCTGTGATCGATCCTTACTGGTGGGGCGCGGCACCGCTGTGCGCCGCTGTGCGTTCCTCTTCCTTGCGTTCCACCGTTCACGTGACTTCCCTCATCCGGTGTCACGTAACCGGAAGCAGGGCGGTCCTGGATCACCTGCGTGCTGCTGGATGCATTTAAAAAGTGCTGACAGGTAAGTATTCCTTGCCGACAGCTGCATTATCTTGACATCTTACTCTGGGCCGCACCTGGACTCTAAGTTGCTTTAAGCAGGCTTCACCTACTGGTGTGCCTGCACATTGGTCATTTGTGGTTTTTGGGTGACCTTGGTCCCAGTGGCCCGGCTTTCCCCCTAGCAGTTTTTTATGCATTGGTGTGCAAGCTCCAACCACTGCCAAATTTTGTGTTTATACTCACCCCTCTTACTAATGCAAGCCCTTTTTTCTGCTTTCCACCATTTATTTACATCTCCCCTGATGATTTCATGTGGAACGAAACGTTACATGTCGGGAGTTTACCTCCAGTAGGGTGTACTAAGGATACTGCCCAGTATTAGGGAAAGGTATCCAGACAAGGTCGCCCCTTGAGGGGCAAGTACTTCGTATAGATAGGTAGGTAGGTTAGTCCCTACCCCTTGATAGGGTTTAATAGGGACTTCCGCTCCCGACTCCTATCCATACTGAAGTCAACCGTTGGCACTTTCTCTGAATGGCATCTCAGTCCATTGGATTTTTCATCTCCACCAGATTGGGAAATCCATCACTTGGAAGCCCACCACATTGTAAGGCTTTCGACCATCAGTTTTTGAACAGCCATTGATGGGTGAGAGCATTCCTTTTATATGACATCTTATACTGTTACCATTCAGTGTTTGGTTGTTTAGGCCCATCTGGGCTGTCTCTTTGTTTGTCTTTCAGGGTTTTACCCTGGTCAGCGTGATTTAGGGGAATATTTTATAAATCCTAGGGGAACAATGATTTACTTTACACATATGAAAGGAGGGAGGGGGAGTGATGCCTTCCTTGCTGTTGTTAAAGGGTTTCTACCACTTAGGCGTCACATATTTGGCTGTCAGACACTAGCGATCCGCTAGTGTCTGCTCTGGCCAACCATCCTAATATAATTGCTTTTGGGACGGTGGTTTGGCTAAAAAAACTACTTTTATTAATATGCTAATGAGCCTCTAGGTGCTATGGGGGCGTCATTAGCACCTAGAGGCTCCGTCTACCTTCAGAAACTGCCGCCGCCGAGCGCGTCCCTCCAGCCCGCCCATCTCCTCCTGAATGCGATCCTCGTATGTATTCTGCGCATGCGCAGTGAATGTCTGACCGCTTCCTTGCTCAGACATCTCCACTGCGCCTGCGCGATGACGCCATAGTGCTCCGAGGAACAGGCGCAGTGGAGATGTCTGAGCAGGGAAGCTGTCAGACATTTACTGCGCATGCGCAGAAGACATACGAGGATCGCATTCAGGAGGAGATGGGCGGGCTGGAGGGACGCGCTGGGGGCGGCAGTTTCTGAAGGTAGACGGAGCCTCTAGGTGCTAATGACGCCCCCATAGCACCTAGAGGCTCATTAGCATATTAATACAAGTAGTTTTTTTAGCCAAACCACCGTCCCAAAAGCAATTATATTAGGATGGTTGGCCAGAGCAGACACTAGCGGATCGCTAGTGTCTGACAGCCAAATATGTGACGCCTTAGTGGTAGAAACCCTTTAAGGATGGAGGAGGATGTGTAGGAGCAGATTGATAAACACGTAGTGCGAGAACCAGGTTGATACAAACAGGGAAGTGTCAATAGGACCTGGTCTTCTTGCTGCAGTACTATCTTGCTTCACAAAATATTGACCCAGTGGGACAAGAAAGATATGTACTGTCCATATTATCAATGGCTGACGGAGTGATGTAGGAGGATGAGTAGTCTGAGCAGGAGAAGCATAAGTGATGCAGCGATGATGATGATCACAATAACACTGTACTGCATGTGAATGCGACCCGGCCACTGCAAAGGAGACTAGGACAATTAGGACACTCTTGATGCGCTAGCAGCTAGTAGTCACTTCTATTTTCCCACTGGATCCGGTGATGTTGCTGTATTTGCTGCAATAGAGCCATGGTGCCTACTGTACATTTGTGTTTGAATGCCCACAGCTTTTTTTAATCCTGCAGATCTTACACATGGCAATGCTTTTGTTATCTGGCACTGTGAAGAAAAACTGCCAGATGGGAGACACATACCCTGCACGGGATAGCGGCAGCCAAGCTTGGCTTAGGTTTGGCATGTTTTAAGCCTCTGCCCACAGTATCAGAGGCATCATCAGTTCCCAAGATGACCATAACAGATGCAGGTCTAGACCTGGCAGTTTTTTGGGGAGGTTTTGGCTGTACATTGCCTCTGCTCGTTATTGCTGCAGTTGCCAATACCATCCTCTTCTTGTGTTACTTCTTCCTCAAGATCTTGATCTGGCTCCCAGTCGCTGTCTAACACACAGTCATCATAGTCCTCACCCTCCCAGCCACTTTTATCAGACTGTTCTAATCAAAGGTGGCCACAGCACTCGTGTATAAGGCTTCTGTGGGTGCACGCCTCCAATGAATTCCTTTCACCCAAGGAGTCTTGTATAAAATTTTCCACAAAAGATGGCGGAGACAGCACACCAGATTAAGTTACTATTGAGGCTTTATTCGTACAGTAGTACACACAAAAGCATTTACGGCAAATGCAACGTTTTGGGCCCTGGTACGGTGCCCTTTATCAAGCTTAAGCCTGGATTATGGCGGACACGCCATGTCTGCCATAATCCAGGCTTAAGCTTGATAAAGGGCACCGTACCAGGGCCCAAAACATTGCATTAGCCATAAATGCTTTTGTGTGTACTACTGTACGAATAAAGCCTAAATAGTAACTTCATCCGTTGTGCTGTCTCTGCCATCTTTTGTGGAAAATTATATACTTTTTTTAGACTGTGTTATGACAACATGGGCTCCTTGGTCCCCTCTCCATTCTCTGCTCTGTATTTGCCCTGAGTGCCACTACAATTGCCCTTACCACCACCTCCATGGCTACAGGTGCCACTACTACCACCAAAAAAAAACACAGCTATGCGTGGGGTCCATCTCTCCCTGAACCTCCTCCTCATGGCAGTCCAAGTGCTTACTGTTCAAACACAACCCATCAACAGGAAGACTCTCTAGACTATCTTCCTTAGCGCTTCGTGATTTTATTTTTTTTTGATAAAAAAAAGAAGGTGCCCCACTAGGAGTAAGAGTGTAGACAGAAAAGCTGCAACTGAAAGGCTTTTCTGGGGTTGTAAGAGGGAGAAACAGAAGGATTGCTGTGATCCCTGGCTCCAAAGCACAGTGTGAGACTCAGAGGTGACTTACAGTACAGACCAAAAGTTTGGACACACCTTCTCATTCAAAGACTTTTCTTTATTTTCATGACTATGAAAATTGTAGATTCACACTGAAGGCATCAAAACTATGAATTAACACATGTGGAGTTATATACATAACAAAAAAGTGTTAAACAACTGAAAATATGTCATATTCTAGGTTCTTCAAAGTAGCCACATTTTGCTTTGATTACTGCTTTGTACTCTCTTGATGAGCTTCAAGAGGTAGTCATCTGAAATGGTTTTCACTTCACAGGTGTGCCCTGTCAGGTTTAATAAGTGGGATTTCTTGCCTTATAAATGGGGTTGGGACCATCAGTTGCCTTGTGGAGAAGTCAGGTGGATACACAGCTGATAGTCCTACTGAATAGACTTTTGAATTTGTATTATGGCAAGAAAGAGTAGCTAAGTAAAGAAAAACGAGTGGCCATCATTACTTTAAGAAATGAAGGTCAGTCAGTCCGAAAAATTGGGAAAACTTTGAAAGTGTCCCCAAGTGCAGTCACAAAAATCATCAAGCGCTACAAAGAAACTGGCTCACATGCGGACCGCCCCAGGAAAGGAAGACCAAGAGTCACCTCTGCTGTGGAGGATAAGTTCCTCCGAGTCACCAGCCTCAGAAATCGCAGGTTAACAGCAGCTCAGATTAGAGACCAGGTCAATGCCACACAGAGTTCTAGCAGCAGACACATCTCTACAACAACTGTTAAGAGGAGACTGTGTGAATCAGGTCTTCATGGTAGAATATCTGCTAGGAAACCACTGCTAAGGACAGGCAACAAGCAGAAGAGACTTGTTTGGGCTAAAAAACACAAGGAATGGACATTAGACCAGTGGAAATCTGTGCTTTGGTCTGATTAGTCCAAATTTGAGCTCTTTGGTTCCAACCACCGTGTCTTTGTGCGACGCAGAAAAGGTGAACGGATGGACTCTACATGCCTGGTTTCCACCGTGAAGCATGGAGGAGGAGGTGTGATGCTGTGGGGGTGCTTTGCTGGTGACACTGTTGGGGATTTATTCAAAATTGAAGGCATACTGAACCAGCATGGCTACCACAGCATCTTGCAGCGGCTTGCTATTCCATCCGGTTTGCGTTTAGTTGGACCATCATTTACTTTTCAACAGGACAATGACCCCAAACACACCTCCAGGCTGTGTAAGGGCTATTTGACCATAAAGGAGAGTGATGGTGTGCTGCGCTAGATGACCTGGCCTCCACAGTCACCGGACCTGAACCCAATCGAGATGGTTTGGGATGAGCTGGACCACAGAGTGAAGGCAAAAGGGCCAACAAGTGCTAAGCATCTCTGGGAACTCATTTAAGACTGTTGGAAGACCATTTCAGGTGACTACCTCTTGAAGCTCATCAAGAGAATGCAAAGAGTGTGCGAAGCAGTAATCAAAGCAAAAGGTGGCTACTTTGAAGAACCTAGAATATGACATATTTTCAGTTGTTTCACACTTTTTTGTTATGTATATAATTCCACATGTGTTAATTCATAGTTTTGATGCCTTCAGTGTGAATCTACAATTTTCATAGTCATGAAAATAAAGAAAACTCTTTGAATGAGAAGGTGTGTCCAAACTTTTGGTCTGTACTGTATATGCCATCCTGCTATTCCAAGAGAAGGAGTGAGCCATTCATTCCACAATCTGATCCTCTTTGTCCTCAATAATAATGTTGCATCTTTCACAAGCTAGGGAGAACTGTGGCCTACTGCTACCACTACCAGCTGGATGTCTGGTGCTGATACTACCCACATTCAGTATCAGGATGAGGCATAAGTCTTTTGTTTTGCACTCTTTCCTTTTACATACATTTTATTATGAGCCCTATTAATAAAAAGTCATGGGTTTGATACACACAGATTATTAAATGGTACTAGCAAAATTGCAAGTGTTTTTTTCTGAATTTGAAAGAGAGGTGCAATGTCCCGAATCCCTCTCCTTTCACAAACAGACTACAGACTCGTATTGACAATTTACGATGGTTAACAATACAATTTTTCCTGTGAAAATATATACTCTAATGCTGTAAAACATGTGTGAGAGAATGCAATCTTTTTGCAGTGATGTAAAACATTTTGTAAACTTGTCACTGTGATGCAGTTGCCTTCAGTAACATGGTTATATGTTACTGATGTGAAATGCATTTGTTGCTGTATCCTAACACCCAATCTTGCAGCAATGTACAACGTGTTCAGTAACATGGGTATAACGCACTGAAATGCCCAGTTTCAACTGGTTTCTAGAAAAAAAAGGGGGGTAATTCCTCAATACTTGCAAGGACATAATTTGTATGGAAATGTACAAAAAAACTAAAAAAAACTAAAAAAAACAAACCCTGTTTGTACTAGTTGCCAGAAGCTGAGCTGACAGTAGTGGCCAATTCTCACTCCTTCACTCTTTCCATGATTATAGCCCTTAATATATAGCATGTTCTCAAATATATGCCCTATTCTCTTCCTATAATCTTCATATACTGTCCCTTTCACAGTATCAGTGGGATATGCCTCCAGGTCACCAGTACAATGCAGAATGGTGTTCTGCTCATACTGCTCAGGCACCTCCCTGCCTGACTTTTTAATTATATAGAAACTAGGTAAATGTTTGGAAAGGTGTCACTGAACAAAATATTACCCTTAAAACTTCACATTTATTAGTAAAAATATACAGGTCCTTCTCAAAAAATTAGCATATTGTGATAAAGTTCATTATTTTCTGTAATGTACTGATAAACATTAGACTTTCATATATTTTTGATTCATTACACACCAACTGAAGTAGTTCAAGCCTTTTATTGTTTTAATATTGATGATTTTGGCATACAGCTCATGAAAACCCAAATTTCTTATCTAAAAAAAATAGCATATTTCATCCGACCAATAAAAGAAAAGTGTTTTTAATACAAAAAAAGTCAACCTTCAAATAATTATGTTCAGTTATGCACTCAATACTTGGTCGGGAATCCTTTTGCAGAAATGACTGCTTCAATGCGGCGTGGCATGGAGGCAATCAGCCTGTGGCACTGCTGAGGTGTTATGGAGGCCCAGGATGCTTCAATAGCGGCCTTAAGCTCATCCAGAGTGTTGGGTCTTGCGTCTCTCAACTTTCTCTTCCCAATATGCCACAGATTCTCTATGGGGTTCAGGTCAGGAGAGTTGGCAGGCCAATTGAGCACAGTAATACCATGGTCAGTAAACCATTTACCAGTGGTTTTGGCACTGTGAGCAGGTGCCAAGTCGTGCTGAAAAATGAAATCTTCATCTCCATAAAGCTTTTCAGCAGATGGAAGCATGAAGTGCTCCAAAATCTCCTGATAGCTAGCTGCATTGACCCTGCCCTTGATAAAACACAGTGGACCAACACCAGCAGCTGACATGGCACCCCAGACCATCACTGACTGTGGGTACTTGACACTGGACTTCAGGCATTTTGGCATTTCCCTCTCCCCAGTCTTCCTCCAGACTCTGGCACCTTGATTTCCGAATGACATGCAAAATTTGCTTTCATCCGAAAAAAGTACTTTGGACCACTGAGCAACAGTCCAGTGCTGCTTCTCTGTAGCCCAGGTCAGGCGCTTCTGCCGCTGTTTCTGGTTCAAAAGTGGCTTGACCTGGGGAATGCGGCACCTGTAGCCCATTTCCTGCATACGCCTGTACACGGTGGCTCTGGATGTTTCTACTCCAGACTCAGTCCCTGCTTCCTCAGGTCCCCCAAGGTCTGGAATCGGTCCTTCTCCACAATCTTCCTCAGGGTCCGGTCACCTCTTCTCGTTGTGCAGCGTTTTCTGCCACACTTTTTCCTTCCCACAGACTTCCCACTGAGGTGCCTTGATACAGCACTCTGGGAACAGCCTATTCGTTCAGAAATTTCTTTCTGCGTCTTACCCTCTTGCTTGAGGGTGTCAATGATGGCCTTCTGGACAGCAGTCAGGTCGGCAGTCTTACCCATGATTGCGGTTTTGAGTAATGAACCAGGCTGGGAGTTTTTAAAAGCCTCAGAAATCTTTTGCAGGTGTTTAGAGTTAATTAGTTGATTCAGATGATTATGTTAATAGCTCGTTTAGAGAACCTTTTCATGATATGCTAATTTTTTGAGATAGGAATTTTGGGGTTTCATGAGCTGTATGCCAAAATCATCAATATTAAAACAATAAAATGCTTGAACTACTTCAGTTGTGTGTAATGCATCTAAAATATATGAAAGTCTATTGTTTATCAGTACATTACAGAAAATAATGAACTTTATCACAATATGCTAATTTTTTTAGAAGGACCTGTATATACCCACATCAAAAAATAAAAATAAACTAAACATAAATTAAATGGAGATCAGTATCACAATCTGGGACTAAAGTATGAATTCAATAGGATACAACTATTACCACATGTGTGGTTACTCATGGTACTGTGTATCTCAATGGTGTAGTGATTGCATTCACCATATCATTCGGTGAGGGCTACTTCAATGTTAACTGTAGAGACTTGCAATCTGAAATTCTGCCAAATATTCAAGAAGGAGCATAAGAAGGTTGTAGCATAAAGTACGCTTTTAGGAATCAGGGAAACTGTCCATACATTTCTGTACTGTCCCTGCTCAAAAGCGGAGTAATCGCCCCGAAAGTGTGTGTGTGTGGGGGGGGGGGGGGCCCACTTATTGGTGGCTGTACCTTCACTAAGAATCCCTACTTGTCCAATGGTTTCCAATCGCAATAATTTTTTGTCTTTCAATCAGTTGCCTAGTGTAGTATAAAGTCTCCAATTTTTTATTTCCCAATGCGTTTCCCCTACTTGAATGTATCGATTCATCGGGGGACCGGCATGAAAATTGCACAATGGCATGAAAAGATTAAAGGCCAATGGATGGTGCTGACCTGCGGCATTGATGGCTTCCCACCGCAGGTTTAAGTACCCTATGTCTATTGAATGCCGGCGTGTGTTAAGATAGAGTGCGCAGGTAATGAACACAGTGCACGCACCACCATGCATGCGTCCGTCGTGCATCTGAAAAAGAGGCTTGGTCAGAAGCATGCATACCCATTAATGTTTACATGCTCTATAGCGCATGCGCCTGCCCCATATCTCGGGAATCAGTACTACTGTTGATTCACTCATCTCTAGTGGTAAACACTCAGAAAGCTCTTTGTAGTATGCACATATGGACGGACAATTCATCCACCACACCTGTATATGCCACAAATTATTTTCTCCAACCATGTACCCTGTTTTTTAGGGGGTAGATAATGGCTTTGGACAAATCTCTCAATGATCTACCTCTTCTGTATGTAATGGCTGGAGAGTCAGACAAAGTGGAATTCGATCCAAATTTCAGGAAAAATTTGATTTGCAAGGAATGCGAATTTCCGCGCGCTTCATGGTAACGAATTGCAATTTTTCCTAAAATGGCAGCTACAATGGTGGCTATACATGTGAGGACATGGGGCATGGAACTTTGGGAAGGCAGGCTGACCCATAATGTCATGCATGCAGCCAATCAGCAGCCAGCCACCCCTGTGATGCCAAAGTCCTATAAATACGGCGGCCATTTTAGAGTCAGACATTTTCCAGTGTTCTGAGTGCAGGGACAGATGCGAGAAGGAGCTAGGGACAGCAATAGGAAAAACCTCATTGTGAACCCCCCCTGTAAAAACGATTTATAAATGCAGGGAAAGGATAGGGAGGAATCATTTCACAGCATCTTAGTGCAGGGAGTGATGTCATAAGGTGCTAGGGACAGTGCCATAAAAGTGATTTACAAGTGCAGGGAAAGTATAGGGATGAATCATTTCACAGCATCTTAGTGCAGGGAGAGACATCTGAAGTCACTAGAGACGGTGCTAGAAAAACATCAATGTGAAAGAAAATGCGATTTACAAGTGCAGGGAAACATTATTTGGGGATCCAAATAGCCATTATACAGCTCTGGCATTGCAGCAATTTGTTCCTGCTATTGGGGTGCAAGTGCAATGTTGAAAAGCCTTATAAGAAAAGACTTACATCTGTGGGAAAAGAGAGAATATACGCATTTCCCTTCTGCAGTTATATGTGGTGAAAGAATTCAGTGTCCTATTTCAGTACAAAAAGAAAAAAATATATACACTTCACTGTTGCATTTATTTGTGGTGAAATAGATTAGAGGCCTATTCCAGTACAAAACTATAAAACATTTTTTAACAAATTTCACTTCTGGAGTTTTATGTGGTGAAAGCATTCTGTGTCCTTTTTCAGTAGAAAAAGGAAAACAATATAGGCACTTCACCATTGCAATTATTTCTGGTGAAAGACTTTATTGGCCTATTTTAGTACAAATGAAAAATATATACACATTTCACTTCTGCAGTTATATGTGGTGAAAGTGTTCAGTGTCCTATTTCATTAACAAAAGATAAAATATATACGCACTTCACTGTTGCTTTTATTTGTGGTGAAAGAGTTTAGTGGCCTATTTCAGTACAACAAGGAAAAATATATACCCATTTCACTTCTGTGGTTATATGTGGTGAAAGCGTTCACTGTCCTATTTCAGTACAAAAACGAAAAAAATAAAAATAAAATTGCGCACTACACTGTTGCATTTATTTGTGGTAAAAGAGTTTAGTAGCCTATTTTAGTACAAAATGGAAAAATATATAAGCATTTCACTTCTGCAGTTATATGTGGTAAAAGCAATCAGTGTCCTACAGTATTTCAGTACAAAAAATATATATATATACGCACTTCACTGTTGCATTTATTTGTGGTCAAAGACTTTAGTGGCCTATTTCAATACAAATTGAAAAATATATACACATTTCACTTCTGAAGTTATATGTGGTGAAAGCATTTAGTGTTCTATTTCATTACCAAATAGAAAAAAAATATATGCACTTCACCATTGCAATTATTTATGGTGAAAGACTTTAGTGGCCTATTTCAGTACAAATGAAAAACATATACACATTTCACTTCTGCAGTTATATGTGGTGAAAGTGTTCAGTGTCCTATTACATTAACAAACGGAAAAAAATAAACACACTTCACTGTTGCATTTATTTGTGGTGAAAGAGTTTATTGGCCTATTTCAGCACAAAATGAAAAATATATACGCATTTCACTTCTGTAGTTATATATGGTGAAAGCGTTCAGTGTCCTATTTCATTAACAAAAGAAAAAGATATATACACACTTCACTGTTGCATTTATTTGTGGTGAAATAGTTTAGTGGCCTATTTCAGTACAAAAAGGAAAAATATATATGCATTTCACTTCTGCAGTTATATGTTATGACAGCAATCAGTGTCCTACAGTATTTCAGTACAAAAAGGAAAAAATATATACACACTTCACCATTGCATTTATTTGTGGTGAAAGACTTTAGTGGCCTATTTCAGTACAAAAAGGAAAAATATATATGCGCATTTCACTTCTGCAGTTATAGTGCTGATAGCGTTTAATGTCTTATTTCATTACCAAAAGGAAAAAATATGCGCACTTCACTGTTGCATTTATTTGTGGTGAAAGACTTTAGTGGCCTATTTCAGTACAAAAAGAAAAATATATACGCATTTTTCTTCTGCAGTTATATGTAGTGAAAGCGTTAAGTGTCCTATTTCATTAACAAAAGGGAAAAAAATATATGGACTTCATTGTTGCATTTTTTTGTGGTAAAAGAGTTTATTGGCCTATTTCAGTAAATAAAGTAAAAAATATACGTACTTCACTGGTGCAGTTATTTGTGGTAAAAGCATTTAGTGGCCTATTTCAGTACAAAAAGAAATATATATTCTCAGTTCACTTTTACAGTTATATGTGGTGAAAGCGTTCAGTGTCCTATTTCATTACCAAAATGTAAAAAAATATATGCACTTCACTGTTGCATTTATTTGTGATGAAAGACTTTTGTGATTGAAAAGCCCACAAGGGGAGAGTGTCAGTGTCTAAAACAACTTTTAATATTAATTCAAGACAGGAGACTCCATTATGCTTATATCCATAAATACAGGACCAACCTGGGCAAGGTTAATTCAACATATATTTACAAATGCCTAATTAGGCAATAGAAACCTATCTTGGCCCGGGTTACTTTAATACTTCACTTTTATTGAACACATTGTTAAAAAGTGTCACTAGACATAGTGAACCACATTTGTAGTAACACAGACAAAACACAAAATAACTACTAGGGTGTTAAAAACACAGTAGTGGCCCACCACAAAAATGCTGTATGTATCAATAGGAAGTGATATACTGGATTACTCACTCCAAAAAAGAGGAGAAGAACAGAAACAATTTCATATACCCACAGGGAGTGATATTGGATGCTGCCCGTTACCCCTGATGAAGCCAGCGAGACTGGTGAAACATGTTGGGGGGCAGTTCTAGGTTTTAATTAGCAGACAAGTGGCCCCCATCTGCTAATCACTACTAGTGACTTAGTTTCTTTATACGATTAGTTGCATATTAGGAGAACAGCAATCCTGCTAGTCCTGCATACATCAGTTGAATGCCCAAACAGTATAGCGATCGTTTGCATTTAGGGACAAACTGCACAGTGATGGCGTTTTGGTTACAGTGAGGGTGGATATCATAAATCCTCCTCAACAAAGGGTAGCACTTTGTGTCACTTGCCACTTCAGGTGCTATTAGGCAATTCTGCTGACAATAGCATTTTGATATGTTGGCACGCATCTAGCCAGAAACTAGTAGTGGTTTGGCCCGTCCAGTGACAACCTCTCTGTATCGACAGTGAGCATTTATAGTGCTGGTTTGGACAGATTTGGCACTTACCAGCAGTGTACATGTTCCATTTACCATAGCCAATGCCATCATTCATATGCTAGTGTCCCTTGAGTATGTCTAGTGTATGGTGGGTGGATGTCAAAAAATCCCTCCATACATTCAAGGGCCATTAATCAGTGCGATTTGTCGCCTACTGCTGCCAAAAATTTGGTGTTGTTAACAGCACACAGACACGCGGTTAGCCACTTTGTCAATAAATAATAGTGGCTGTGTCTGGTTTACGGGCAAATTTCTTGGTACTAGCAGGTCCATACACCCTTTCAGGGTAGTGTTTTATGCTGGCAAATAGTAAACTGGCAAATAGTCTATCAGTATATAAGTGGCATGATGACATCAGTCTCCCACTATTGACATTTGCCATTATCAAATAAACTTTGCCGGCAGCATCCAATATCACTCCCTGTGGGTATATGAAATTGTTTCTGTTCTTCTCCTCTTTTTTGGAGTGAGCAATCCAGTATATCACTTCCTATTGATACATACAGCATTTTTGTGGTGGGCCACTACTGTGTTTTTAACACCCTAGTAGTTATTTTGTGTTTTGTCTGTGTTACTACAAATGTGGTTCACTATGTCTAGTGACACTTTTTAACAATGTGTTCAATAAAAGTGAAGTATTAAAGTAACCCGGGCCAAGATAGGTTTCTATTGCCTAATTAGGCATTTGTAAATATACATTATGCTTATATCTTTCTTTTTTACTCCCAGCAGCAAAATAGTTAACAATGTAAACATATAATTTTTTTAATAAAATATGTAAATAAGCCTCTAGGAATATCCAATGAACAGCCAACAAAGGTTATATAAGGTTTAGCCCCACATAAAAACGTTCTTCTTTCTTGCTGCTCCCAGAAAGATATGTATTGAAGTTCTTTTGTCATATAAATATAATTATATAGATTATTTTATATACTTATTATAAATATTTCTTATATTGATTATTTATTCTTCTATATGGTTGTGGACAACGTATGTTGCCACTTGCTTTGTGGTTTTACCAAAATGCTATGCTGCATGTGATTATTTTTCATAAAAATTCGGGTACACTCACATATTAATGTGTTTTCTCCTGCATTCAGTTCCCCCTGATTAGAGTTATTGCCTGCTTTGCATTTGCACCACTATTTTCCTCTATGCTGACTTACCTGTAGTAGTGCTGTCACTGTTTACTTTCACTTTACCTCAGCACCCGATCCCCAGTGCGCAGGTGCAGCTGGTCATCAGCCTGCGTGCCCTTTTCTCCTCATTCAGAGATATCGTCTGTTGCTCGTTTCGTCTCAGAAGAAAACTGCTAGCTAATTTCATTCCTTATCCTCTGCTGCCACCTAGTGATAATTTTCATAATATCCTTTACATATACTGTTCTTCATTACAATTTCTTTATATTGGTGTATATGATGGTATTTTACAATCCCTTACAATTTCAGCATTTTTCCTTAATTGGTTATATATATTATCAGCCAACATGTCTGCTGAAAATCATAAAAATATTCCTGGAACCCCAGGTTCACTTATTATGGAGGAAGACCTCCTCCAATCCATGGTCAATGAAACAGTTTCTAGATCTGTACAATGTGCAGTTGACACAGCCATGTCGTCATTTCAAAGTATCATTACACAATCTGTGACCATGGTTATGAGTAACACGCAGACCTTTCAAAAACCAAATGACCCTGTTACCCCGTCCGACCAAATCTGGTCTACGGAGGAATCCTCTTCCCGCCTTGCGGATGGTTTTAAGAGGGGTAAATTAGCCTGTAAAAGGCGATTTTCTACCGATCCCACTTCTAAAAAGTTACAAAAAACAGGATAAATGGGATCAGGAAAAATCTAGAGCTTTTTCAAAAAGCACAGTTACCACTGCTAAATCAGTTAATATTGCACCCTCTGCCCCTGAGGTTGAAGTCACGAAGCGGGCATCTAAGGCTTTAAGAGTTAAGCCGGACTCATTTAACTTTTCCCCTCCTGGATCCTCTAGTGAAGAAGATAATTCTTATAAAGAGTGATATAATATCTCTATATGAAGACATTTCTGATGAGGAAGAGACAAACCTGGAAGAAGAAAATCTTTCTTCATCCGTTATTTTGGATGCATCAGGGGTACCTTTCTTTGACCCTGGAATGATTAAGCATCCCAGGTCAGGAGAATGGGTACCATTACCCCAGGTGTCTTCTTGGCTCAAAAAGCCACTAGAAAATTCTGCAAGAAACAAACTATGAGCTGAATGCCCTAGACCCACTCTCCCACATAAAATTTCAGATACACCTGAAATTGATCCGGCTTTGGTTAAATATTTGTCAAAATCAGGAAAAAATCCCATAAAAGGAGTAGATCGTTCCTTTAGGACGATCCAAGATAGATTACTAGACATGGTCGGTCCTTTGACAAAAATATTAGATTTGACCGAACAGGCTTCCACTTCAGACAAACCTGTGGATTTATCAGTCCTAAAAGGATGGTCACAAAGGGCAATATGTCGATTAGGTAATACAAATGCGACCATATGCACTGAAAGAAAGAGGTCTATTCTTATGAGGTTAGACCCACAATTGACGCACCTTGCCACGGTGCAGAATGACCCAGATAATAATCCATCCTGTCAGAGCTTCTCAGATGTCTAGTTGTGACAGTACCCCTCCCTCTACGAGTGGACTCCGGTCACTCAGAGCCCACCTTCTCAGGATGGGACCTATGGAAAACCCTGATGAGACGAGTGGCCTTAATGTCCGTCACTGGGACCCACATCCTCTCCTCAGGACCATAACTCTCCCAATGAACGAGGTACTGGAGAGAACCGCGGACAACACGACAATCCACAATCCTAGAGACCAGAAATTCAAGATTCCCATCAACCATAATCGGAGGAGGAGGCAAAGGCGAGGGTACAATGGGTTGAATATAAGGTTTTAATAAGGACTTATGAAAAACATTATGGATCTTCCAAGTCTGAGGAAGATCAAGACGGTAGGCAACAGGATTGATGACAGACAGGATTTTGTAAGGCCCAATAAACTTCCAGGAGGGAACCTTCAATTTGATATTCTTGGAAGACAACCACACCAGATCACCAACATTCAGGTCCGGACCAGGCACACGTCTCTTATCTGCCACACGCTTATATCTCTCACTCATGCTTTTTAGATTATCCTGAATCTTTTGCCAAATAGATGACAAAGACGAGGAGAATTTGTCCTCATCAGGTAAACCAGAAGACCCCTCTCCCGAGAAAGTCCCAAACAGCGGATGAAACCCATATGCACCAAAAAATGGTGACTTATCAGAGAACTCCTGACGACGGTTATTTAAAGCAAACTCAGCAAGGGACAAAAAAGAACACTAATCCTCCTGATTCTCCGCCACAAAACAGCGCAGATATGTCTCCAGATTCTGATTGACGCGCTCTGTCTAGCCATTCGACTGCGGGTGGAAAGCAGAAGAGAATGACAACCGAACCCCCAAGCGAGAACAGAAAGCCTTCCAGAATCTGGAAACAAACTGCGTGCCCCTATCAGAGACTATGTCTGAAGGAATACCATGCAATTTGACAATGTGATCAATAAATGCCTGCGCCAGCGTCTTAGCATTGGGCAAACCAGGAAAAGGGATGAAATGCACCATTTTGTCAAAACGGTCCACCACCACCAGAATCACAGTCTTCCCTGAGGAACGAGGCAGGTCCGTTATGAAGTCCATGGACAGATGTGTCCAAGGACGGGAAGGAATGGGTAAGGGAAGGAGAGGACCTGATGGCCATGAATGAGGGACTTTGGCACGAGCGCAAGTCTCGCAGGCTGCCACAAAACCCTCAACCGACTTACGAAGCGCAGGCCACCAGAATCTCCGAGCGATGAGATCCACTGTGGCTCTTGCCCCTGGGTGCCCAGCAAGGACCATATCGTGGTGTTCCTTAAAAATCTTGTGTCTTAAAGCGAGAGGCACAAATAACCTCCCAGGAGGACAAAGATCAGGAGCCTCTGACTGGGCTGCCTGCACCTCTGCCTCCAATTCAGGAAAAAGAGCAGAGACCACCACACCTTCAGCCAAGATGGGACCCGGGTCTTCAAAATTCCCACCTCCCGGAAAACAACAAGACAGGGCATCTGCCTTCACATTCTTAACCCCAGGGCGGAACGTGACAACAAAATTAAACCTTGAAAAGAACAAAGACCATCTGGCCTGTCTCGGGTTCAGACGCTTGGCTTACTCCAAGTAGGCCAGATTTTTATGGTCAGTAAACACGGTAATAGGGTGTCTGGCTCCCTCTAGCCAATGGTGCCATTCCTCAAAAGCCAACTTGATGGCCAACAATTCCCTATCTCCCACATCGTAATTTCTCTCTGCGGAGGAGAGTTTCTTCGAGAAAAAGGCACACGGTCGCCATTTGGCAGGAGAGGAACCCTGAGACAAGATCGCACCCACACCCACCTCAGAAGCATCAACCTCAACTATGAAGGGTAGAGAAATATCAGGTTGTACCAAGATGGGAGCGGAAGCAAAACTCTCCTTGATATTAGAAAAGGCCTTACGCGCCTCTACCGACCAGGAAGAAAAATCGACCCCCTTTCTGGTCATATCAGTGAGTGGTTTAATAATAGAGGAATAATTCAAAATAAACTGCCTGTAATAATTGGCAAAGCCCAAAAAACGCATCAGCGCCTTCTGATTCTCAGGAAGTTTCCACTCAAGCACAGCGCGGACCTTCTTGGGGTCCATGCGAAAACCAGAAGCGGAGAGAAGAAACCCCAGAAATTGAATCTCTCGAACCGCAAACACACATTTTTCCAGTTTCGCGTATAATTTATTCTCCCGCAGGATGAGCAAGACCTGACGTAAGTGTTCCTGTGTTTCCGAGTTTTGAAATCAGGAGAAAAAATCAAAATGTCATCCAAATACACTAATACAAATTTTCCCATTAAATGATAAAAAATGCTGTTCACGAAATGCTGAAAAACGGCTGGGGCATTCATCAAACCAAAAGGCATAACCAAATTCTCAAAATGGCCCTCAGGGGTATTGAAAGCCGTCTTCCATTCGTCTCCTTCTCTGACCCTGACCAGGTTGCATGCCCCTCTTAGATCTAATTTGGAAAATACTTTAGCCCCAACAATCCGGTTAAACAGGTCCGGGATCAGAGGAAGCGGATAAGGGTCACGAATAGTGATACTGTTCAGCTCCCTGAAATCCAGACAAGGTCTTAAAGAACCATCTTTTTTCTTAACAAAGAAAAAACCAGCGGCAACAGGTGACTTCGAAGGTCGTATGTGTCCTTTTCTCAGACTCTCAGAGACATAAGCACGCATAGCGACCCTTTCAGGTTGGGAAAGATTGTATAAACGAGATTTAGGCAGCTTGGCGCCTGGGATGAGATTAATAGGGCAATCGTACTCCCTGTGCGGGGGCAAATCCTGAACTCCACTCTCAGAGAAGACATCCGAAAATTCTGAGAGAAAAGGTGGTACGGTCTTAGTAGAAACCTCAGAAACAGATGTCGTGAGGCAATTCTCTCTGCAAAAGTCACTCCAACCATTTATTTGCCTCGCTTGCAATCAATGGTGGGGTTATGTTTAGTGAGCCAGGGTAGCCCCAACACAAGAGGAGTAGGTAATCCGCTAAGGACGAAACATGACACATCCTCAACATGAGCATCACTCACAATTAAACAAATATTGTGAACTATGCCCTTTAATTATTTCTGAGAAAGTGGAGGGGAATCAATAGCAAAAACAGGAATATCCTTTCCCAAAGTGCATACCTGGAAACCATGAGTTATCGCAAAATGATTATCAATGAGATTGACAGCTGCTCCACTATCTACAAAAATCTCACAAAAAATGTTCTTGCTCTCTAGCGCCACCCTGGCAGGCAGGACAAAACGGGAACTACAAGCAAACGGAAAACCTTCAATTTCCGCCTCAACCCTGCAAATAGTAACAGATGGAACATTTGTAAAAGATTTTTTCCTTTTTGTTTCTTTATTACTCCCAGAAAACTGCCTGAATCTCCTAGAGGGACAAACATTTGCCAAATGATTTATACCTCCACAACAAAAACAAACCTTTCCATGCGGGCTGAATCTTCTATTGTCAGAGGCAATCAACCCCAGCTGCATGGGCTCCTGCTCAGAAGGGGCTGACAGTGACTGAGGCCCCTGCGCACAGAATGAGACCGCTGCACTGTCCTGGGACTGAGTATGACAGGAAGGAGAGATCTCCCCTCTCTCTCTAAGACGCCTGTCAATACGAACAGCCTGAGACATAGCAGAGTCCAAGGAGATAGGCCTCTCATGAAAAGCAAATGCATCTTTTAATCCCTCTGAAAGACCATGGCAAAATTGACTTCGGAGTGCAGCATCATTCCAACCAGTATCAGCTGCCCATCTCCGAAATTCTGAGCAGTATATCTCTGCGGATTGTTTACCCTGGCATAACAGACGTAGTCTAGACTCAGCCAAAGCAACATGATCCGGATCATCATATATCTGACCCAGGGCTAAAAAGAATTCATCCACTGAACGGAGGGGCCGTGCCCCCACCGGCAGCAAAAAGGCCCACGACTGAGCGTTACCCCTGAGCAGCGATATAATGATCCCCACCCTCCGTTCCTCATCACCAGAGGAATGGGGAAGAAGGCGAAAATGGAGTTTGCAAGCCTCTCTGAAACGCACAAAATTCTCACTACCCCCGGAGAACGTATCCGGAAGCAAGATCTTAGGCTCAGAACAAACTCCATGAACGCAAGCTGAACCGGTCACTAGAAACTGAGAAAGAGTCTTACAGAGATCATCTACCTCCAATGAAAGACCCTGGAAGCGTTCAGTCAAAAGTGAAACCGGATCCATGCTTGAGACAGTTTTGGCGGTTTATAATGTCACGGAAAGGTGTACAGGAAACAAGACAATGCAAAATGAAAGTATGACTCACTGGATCCAAAGCTAAGGAACAAAAGGGAGACCCCTACATAAGACCTGGCACTCTCCCTGACTGCTCAGCCTATGCGAACACCCCAATGGTGGATGATCGCATATCCACGTACCTCGACTATATGACACCTGAACACCCTACAATAGTGAGGGGACACGACCACCGGCTCCCTACACTAGACACGGAGGGAGTCAGGGTCACCTGGGATCCAGCAAACAGAAAATCACAAATGAATGTACAGCACTTATCTTGTAGAAGACTGGGAAATAGGATCAGCATGCACACACACTCCAGGAAGTTGTATAAACCGCACACTAATGCATTATGGGGAGGAATTTAAAGGGATGCAATCAGTCCAACTACAAGACAGCTGAGAGAGGCTAACGAGATGAGGAACAAAGAAAGCTCAAGGAGGAGGTTCTGAAAGGCATCTGTCAGAGCTTCTCAGATGTCTAGTTGTGACAAAAAGTCAGGGTCTCACAAATCTACACTAGACTTAGAAAGGAATTAAGCACCGTTTTTAAATTCAAGAGTGTTGTCAAATGGGAAGCGGAGTTAGGGGTAGGCAACTCTTTACAGTGGCGGGAGGTATATCAAAATATTAAGAAGGCCTCTCTTTCACGCCAGCACTGGTTGACACAATTTAAAATAATACATCGGCTATACCTCACTCCGGGCCTCCTCTCCAAAATGTATGGGAAAACAGGAACAGAATTTTGTTGTTTGAAATGCCTTTGCCCCGCAGCCGGATATGTTCACATGTTATGGAGTTGCCCGGTTTTAAAAACTTTTTGGCAAGGTATAATCCAGGGTATGGAGTTACTAATGGAGAACAGTCCCCCCATAACTATTGAATTTGCCATACTTGGGATAATCCCCCCGGAGCTTAAATCTAAAACACGGAAAAGTGTACAGAGTCGTTGGTTGAAGGGATTCTTGGTCGCCAAGGTATTAATTCTTAGGAATTGGATGATGGATAGGGCCCCTACTTTATCAGAGTGGGAAAGACTAATGCACAGAGTAAAAGAATTTGAGGACATTAAATTCAAAGGGGAGAAACTACAGAGGTAGGCGAGGGAGAGTTTCTGGAGTGGAGCTGATAATCCACAACATACAACACCTGGGGAAGTACCAGGAGGAAATACACTTAAAGAATGGTACGTCCTATAGCACATTGGAGCAGAATAAGAAACAGATTGGAATTATGAAGGAAGTCGCCCGCCGCACCTGCAACAGCCGTGGCCCAGCCTGGGAGGGTGGGAATGGGTGGGGGGGGGGGGTTTACTGGGTAAGGTTTGTTGGGTATGGAAGGAGGTATATGTGTATTTATTTTTGGCTCTTATCTGCCGGTATCGACCGACAAGTTTAATGTAGTATGTCAGAATTATATTAGCATGTACACCATGAAGATTATATATTTGAGGATGAATTTGTACATGTATTATGTTCCTCCTTTCCTTTTTGTATTGGTATATTGTGCTGATCTTTGAGAAAATTAATAAAGAAAAAGTCAAATTAAAAAAAAAAAAAAAATATCCAGGAAACTTTGCATGCACTTCAGCCACTCAAACACTGCAAAGCACACCCTTCTTGAGCTGCAGCGGTAGAACGGTACCCCCCAACATAGGCTGATATGCGACGTTTCCACCCGTTGGAATTCCACCCTCCATATGCTGGACCGACTGTACGAACAGAGAAAGGCCATCAACTATTACTTTATGATCCAAGCAGATAGGAGTAGGAGTACTCCCCTTTGTATCTTCAATGTCAGCCAGTGGCAGCTCATGCGTGACACCTGCTGTTTGCTCAGGCCCTTTGAGGAGGCCACGTTTTTTGTCAGTCACCAGGACTACGGGATGAATGCCGTCATTCCACTGCTTCATGTCCTGGAACAGATGCTGGTGAATATGGCTTGTCAGGGGACTGGAGACATGGCGCCTAGATCTCATGGCCACTTGAGCCCTGTGGAGGTTGAACTGGAAGAGGAGGAGGAGGGGGAGGAGGACATTGGAGCACAGGCAATATGTATCCAATTGAGTGTTTTTTCTACTGCGGTGACAGGAGAGGAGGAGCAGGAGCAGCCAGAGGAGCAAGAGTACGATGAGGAAGACGAGAAAGAGGACCCAGACACACTGTGGCAGTATGCAGTGGAGATGGATCCAGGGAATCCCTCAGAGTCACTTGCACAAATGACCCGCTGCATGCTCACTTGTTTGTGTAGCGACAGCAGAATTGTCACTATTTGGCAGAGGGATGACTTCTGGCTCTCCATGTTGGACCCTCGCCACCATTCCAAAATGGGGCCTTTTTTAGACCCACTGAGAGGGAGGAAAAACTGAACAACTACAGAGACATCCTATGGTCAGTTGGCTTCTGCCTATCTGCACCATCATCCATCCTCTCGCAGGTCTGACCGGGCGGCCCTGTTCGCTCACATTCCACTCTAATGGCTGCTGGGAAGTGGTGCGGTGGCAGGAACAGTAGCAGCTCCATCAGCAGCAGCAGCCTGAGTCTAGAGTCCATCATGAGCAGCTTTCTTCACTCTTACTCACCAGAAGCAGCAGGTAGACCTGGAGCAGGACCTGAACCAGCAGGTGGTAGCATACTTGGACAGCACCCTGCCACCCCACATTGAAGGTCCACTGGATTTGTGGCCGCAACTGGCAGAGTTTGCCCTGGAAAAGCTGTCCTGCCCGGCCAGTAGTGTGGCATCAGAGTGGGCGTTTTGTGTGGCGGGGGTCATAGTTACCCCAAGAAGAACTTGCCTGTTCTCTCCAAATGTGGAGAGACTTACTTTTGTCAAGATGAATCAGGCATGGAATGACAGGGATTTCCACCCACCGATGCCTGATTCAGCAGATTAGATCATCCATCTCCACACCATGTCACCATGCCACTCTGTGTCCTCCTGATGCTTCCATCTCCACACTATATCACCATGTCACTCTGTGGTATCATGCTGCTGCTGTTGCTGCCATCTCCACACTATGTCACCTTGCTACTCTGTGGTATCATGCTGCTGCTGTTGCTGCAATCTCCACGATATGTCACTGTCCCACTCTGTGGTATCATGCTGCTGCCATCTTCACAATATATCACTGTGCCACTCTGTGGTGTCATGTTGCTGCTATCTCCACACTATGTCACCTTGCCACTCTGTGGTATCATGCTGCTGCTGTTTCTGCCATCTCCACACTATGTCACCTTGCTACTCTGTGGTATCATGTTGCTGCTGTTGCAGCCATCTTAACACTATGTCACCATGCCACTATGTGGCCTCCTCATGCTGCAATCTCCACACTATGTCACCTTGCCACTCATTTTTATCATCATGCTGCTGCTGCTGCTTGAAGGTCTAGGACTGATCACCAGTCCCATAATCTAATTTAGGTTTTGGAACCGACAAACCCAACTTGCTTATGAGGTCAGCATTAATCTGCAGGTTACCGTCGTACAGCTCTACAGATAACTTTCTATCTGCATCTTTCTCAACAATCTGTGCCCTTAGTCTTTTATCCAGACCCTGTCATTGTGCTACTCTGTGGCCTCCTCATGCTATCACCAACTCCAGATTCTCTGTCATTGAGCCACTCAGTAGCCTCCTGATGCTGTCACCAACTCCAGACTCTTTAATTGTGCCACTCTGTCGCCTTCTCATACTGCTGCGAACTTCACACTGTGTCATTGTGCCACTCTGTGACCTCCTCATGCTGCCGCCACCTCCAGACTCTGTCATTTTGCCACTCTTCAACCTCCTTGATGCTAACAGGGACATGTAAGACTGAATTAATTTAGGTTTCTATGGCAACGGTCCACGGTAGAAATTAATAGTTTCTATGGCAACGGTCCACGCCAGCGTTTAAAAAGGAGTAGTGCGCTAGCACGCATTGACGTACAGCCAGATGAAGCGCATGTAGCGCCGCTGATCAATGCGTGTTTTGAACCGTCTGCCCCCTGCCTGATGTAACCCTGGATTAAATAAAGCTGCATATCTTTTTGACTACACACCGGTGAGTGCTGCTACTTTCTTCCGTCCTATATTACCTTCTACTTGCATCGCATCTGCATAGCTGAGCACCGCCGTCTGTGTGTGTCCTCCTTAGCCACGTACAGCACTGGATTCTAGTGCGCTGAGCCGCTGCGAGTGGTGCCGCCCCCTACCTTATCTTGCAACTAAGACTGAATTAATACTTGAGTTTTGGCCCCGTGACTGCCCAAATAAGTGAAGTGTGCAGTGATTCTAATAGCGACGCCTGTCATCTGCATGTCATCCTCACTGACAGTATTATTTCACTAACCCAGCACACTCCCTATGCGTGTTATTGCAAGGCACAGTGTTCTACATCCATATAAAGGCCGATTCGCCGTGTATAAATTCGGATCAAAGTGAATATTTTTGGAAAATTCTGGGAACAAGTCGAATCAAATTTTTAAAAAATCCTCTCAGATCTAGTGGTGAGAGTTCAGTGTCCTATTTCAGTACAAAAATATCAATTCACTGTTGCATTTATTTGTGGTGAAAGACTTTAGTGGCCTATTACCATACAAAACTAAAAATATATACTCATTTCACTTCTGCTGCTATATGTGTTGAAAGCGTTCGGTGTCCTATTTCAGTTCCAAAAGGAAAAAAATATATACGCACTTCACTGTTGCATTTATTTGTGATGAAAGAGTTTAGTGGCCTATTTCAGTAGAAAACGAAAAATATATACGCATTTCACTTCTGCAGTTATATGTGGTGAAAGCATTCAGTGTCCCATTTCAGTAGAAAAAGGAAAAAATATATAGGAACTTCACTATTTCATTTATTTGTGGTGAAAGATTTTTAATGGCCTATTTCAGTACAAATGAAAAATATATACACATTTCACTTCTGCAGGTATTTGTGGTGAAAGTGTTCAGTGTCCTATTTCATTTAGGCTACTTTCACACTAGCGTTCGATCGGATCCGTTCTGAACGGATCCGATCATAATAATGCAGACGGAGGCTCCGTTCAGAACGGATCCGTCTGCATTATATTAGCATATAAAAGCTAAGTGTGAAAATAGCCTCGTACGGATCCGTCCAGACTTTCAATGTAAAGTCAATGGGGGACGGATCCGCCTGAAGATTGAGCCATATTGTGGCATCTTCAAATGGATCCGTCCCCATTGACTTACATTGTAAGTCTGGACGGATCCGCACGCCTCCGCACGGCCAGGCGGACACCCGAACGCTGCAAGCAGCGTTCAGCTGTCCGCCTGTCCGTGCGGAGGCGAGCGGAGCGGAGGCTGAACGCCGCCAGACTGATGCAGTCTGAGCGGATCCGCTCCATTCAGACTGCATCAGAGCTGGACGGCTGCGTTCGGGTCCGCTCGTGAGCCCCTTCAAACGGAGCTCACGAGCGGACCGACGAACGCTAGTGTGAAAGTAGCCTAACAAAAGGAAACCCATTCACCAGAAGAACATTAAAGTTTTGGAATGGCCCAGCCAGAGCCCCGACCTGAATCCGATTGAAAATCTGTGGGGTGATCTGAAGAGGGCTGTGCACAGGAGATGCCATCGCAATCTGCCAGATTTGGAGTGTTTTTGCAAAGAGGAGTGGGCAAATCTTGCCAAGTCAAAATGTGCCATGCTAAAAGACTGTGTGCTGTAATAAAATCAAAAGGTGCTTCAACAAAGTATTAGTTTAAGGGTGTGCACACTTATGCAACCATATTATTTTATTTTTATATTTTTTCTTCTCTCTACCTAAAAGATTTCAGTTTATTTTTCAATTGAAATGTACAGTTTATAGGTCACATTAAAGGTGGAAAACGTTCTGAAATGTTTTATCTTTGTCTCACTTTTTTTACATCAGAGAAACCTGACATTTTAACAGTAGTGTGTAGACTTTTTATAATATCTATATATATATCTATATATATATATATATATCTATATATATATATAAATATATATATATATATATATATATATATAAGGTACAGACCAAAGGTTTGGACACACCTTCTCATTCAAAGAGTTTTCTTTATTTTCATGACTATGAAAATTGGAGATTCACATTGAAGGCATCAAAACTATGAATGAACACATGTGGAATTATATACATAACAAAAAAGTGTGAAACAACTGAAAATATGTCATATTCTAGGTTCTTCAAAGTAGCCACCTTTTGCTTTGATTACTGCTTTGCACACTGTTGGAATTCTCTTGATGAGCTTCAAGAGGTAGTCACCTGAAATGGTCTTCCAACAGTCTTGAAGGAGTTCCCAGAGATGCTTAGCACTTGTTGGCCCTTTTGCCTTCACTCTGTGGTCCAGCTCACCCCAAACCATCTCGATTGGGTTCAGGTCCGGTGACTGTGGAGGCCAGGTCATCTGGCGCAGCACCCCATCACTCTCCTTCATGGTCAAATAGCCCTTACACAGCCTGGAGGTGTGTTTGGGGTCATTGTCCTGTTGAAAAATAAATGATGGTCTAACTAAACGCAAACCGGATGGAATAGCATGCCGCTGCAAGATGCTGTGGTAGCCATGCTGGTTCAGTATGCCTTCGATTTTGAATAAATCCCCAACAGTGTCACCAGCAAAGCACCCCCACACCATCACACCTCCTCCTCCATGCTTCACGGTGGGAACCAGGCATGTAGAGTCCATCCGTTCACCTTTTCTGCGTCGCACAAAGACACGGTGGTTGGAACCAAAGATCTCAAATTTGGACTCATCAGACCAAAGCACAGATTTCCACTGGTCTAATGTCCATTCCTTGTGTTCTTTAGCCCAAACAAGTTTCTTCTGCTTGTTGCCTGTCCTTAGCAGTGGTTTCCTAGC
Source organism: Bufo gargarizans (assembly GCF_014858855.1). NCBI lineage: Eukaryota > Metazoa > Chordata > Amphibia > Anura > Bufonidae > Bufo > Bufo gargarizans. The sequence goes on from NC_058080.1 coordinate 319,448,042, forward strand.
AGATATTCTACCATGAAGACCTGATTCACACAGTCTCCTCTTAACAGTTGTTGTAGAGATGTGTCTGCTGCTAGAACTCTGTGTGGCATTGACCTGGTCTCTAATCTGAGCTGCTGTTAACCTGCGATTTCTGAGGCTGGTGACTCGGATGAACTTATCCTCCACAGCAGAGGTGACTCTTGGTCTTCCTTTCTTGGGGCAGTCCGCATGTGAGCCAATTTCTTTGTAGCGCTTGATGGTTTTTGTGACTGCACTTGGGGACACTTTCAAAGTTTTCCCAATTTTTCGGACTGACTGACCTTCATTTCTTAAAGTAATGATGGCCACTCGTTTTTCTTTACTTAGCTGCTTTTTTCTTGCCATAATACAAATTCTAACAGTCTATTCAGTAGGACTATCAGCTGTGTATCCACCTGACTTCTCCACAAGGCAACTGATGGTCCCAACCCCATTTATAAGGCAAGAAATCCCACTTATTAAACCTGACAGGGCACACCTGTGAAGTGAAAACCATTTCAGGTGACTACCTCTTGAAGCTCATCAAGAGAATGCAAAGAGTGTGCAAAGCAGTAATCAAAGCAAAAGGTGGCTAAGAACCTAGAATATGACATATTTTCAGTTGTTTCACACTTTTTTGTTATGTCTATAATTCCACATGTGTTAATTCATAGTTTTGATGCCTTCAGTGTGAATCTACAATTTTCATAGTCATGAAAATAAAGAAAACTATTTGAATGAGAAGGTGTGTCCAAACTTTTGGTCTGTACTGTACACACACATTTTACATCTGCAGTTTTATGTGGTGAAAGTGTTCAGTGCCCTATTTTATTTAAAAAAAGGAAAAAAATATACGCACTTCACTGATGCATTTATTTGTGGTGAAAGAGTTTAGTGGCCTTTTTCAGCACATAAACTAAAAATATATACGTATTTCACTTCTGCATTTATATGTGGTGAAAGCATTTAGTGTCCTATTTCAGTAGAAAAAGGAAAAAAATATAGGTGCTTCACTATTGCATTTATTTGTAGTGAAAGATTTTTAATGGCCTATTTCAGTACAAATGAAAAATATATACACATTTCACTTCTGCAGGTATTTGTGGTGAAAGTGTTCAGTGTCCTATTTCATTAACAAAAGGAAAAAAAAAATGCACTTCACTGTTTCATTTTTTTTGTGGTGAAAGAGTTTACTGGCCTATTTCAGTACAAAAAGTAAAATATTTTCTCATTTCACTTCTGTAATCACAGCTAAGACAATGCCCCGTTAGAGGGAGAATAAACACGGATGGTAAGTATAAATTGTATAATCACAGGGTACCACCTGCCTTAAAACGTAGCCTTTATTATATAATACGTATAAAATAACAAACTCCCATTATAATAAACACACAAAGAAAAGCAAAAACTAAAATCGACTGTCACGGCTTGTAAGTGAGCAACAAGAGCCTACACAGTGAATAGCAACTGACCGGACCCAAACTAGGGAGGATAAAGGGTGACCCCTGTCAGACCCTAAAAGCTCTCCCTAAGCTGCTAAGCACATGTCCGGATCCGAATGGTGGATCGAGACATGCCCGCGTACCTGAGGCTGATGACCACTGAAACCCCTACAATAGTGGAAGGGGCACGGCCACCGGTGCCCTGCTCAGTATACGGACGGAACCGGGGTCGCCTCGGATCCAGTCAGCAAAGAAACAGAAACACACAATGTCTGAACACTTAACTGAAGGAGCGGCAGCTGCCGTGAAAACAGATCCAAAGTCAGCAGACAATATCCGAGGTACTTGCTTCAGCAGACGACAGATCCAGTGAAACGATAACACACAGGTGAAGATACTCAAGCGAGAGATACAGCTCAAATGAAAAGTATAATCCGCACCTCTACAAAGGAAGAGGGGTGATTTAAAGGCAGCAAAATCAAACACAGGAGGGACAGCTGGGAGGAAGGAAACCGAAAGTAAAGAGCTCATCACAGGGGCGGAGAAACAGGGCAGAGGGAACTCCTCCAAAGTCTAGTAGTGACATCATCACAGGGGTGGAGAAACAGAGCTGTGAGAACGTCTCAAAGCTCTGGTAGTGACAGTACCCCCCCCCCCCCTCTACGGGTGGACTCCGGACACCCAGGACGCACCTTCTCAGGATGAGCCCTATGAAATGCCCTGATGAGGTGAGTGGCTTTAATGTCCGACACTGGAACCCACATCCTCTCCTCAGGACCATAACCCTTCCAATGAACGAGGTACTGAAGAGAACTGCGGACAATGCGAGAGTCCACAATTCTGGAAACCTCAAACTCCAGATTGCCATCAACCAAAATCAGAGGAGGAGGCAAAGAGGAGCGTACCGTGGGCTGGACATATGGTTTTAAAAGAGCCCTGTGAAATACATTATGTATCTTCCAAACCCGAGGAAGATCAAGACAGAAGGCAACCGGATTGACGACTGACAAGATTTTATAAGGCCCAATAAACTTGGGACCCAATTTCCAGGAGGGAACCTTCAGTTTAATATTTCTTGTAGACAACCACACCAGATCACCCACATTCAGGTCTGGACCAGGCACACGTCTCCTATCAGCCACACGCTTATATCGCTCACTCATCTTTCTAAGATTACTCTGAATCTTTTGCCAAATGGTAGACAAAGACGAGGAAAATCTCTCCTCTTCAGGCAAACCAGAGGGAGCCCCTCCCGAGAATGTCCCAAACTGCGGATGGAACCCATATGCACCAAAGAATGGTGACTTATCAGAAGATTCCTGGCGACGGTTGTTCAGAGCAAACTCGGCAAGAGGGAGAAAAGAACACCAATCCTCCTGGATCTCTGCCACAAAACAGCGCAAATATGTCTCCAGATTCTGGTTGACGCATTCAGTCTGACCATTTGACTGCGGGTGAAAAGCAGAAGAGAAGGACAGCCGAACCCCCAGGCGAGAACAGAAAGCCTTCCAGAATCTGGACACAAACTGCGTGCCTCTATCGGAAACAATATCCGAGGGAATGCCATGCAATTTAACAATATGGTCGACAAACGCTTGCGCCAACGTTTTAGCACTGGGTAAACCAGGGAAGGGTACGAAATGAGCCATCTTGCTAAAACGGTCCACCACCACCAGGATCACCGACTTCCCTGAGGAACGAGGAAGATCCGTGATAAAGTCCATGGAGAGGTGTGTCCAAGGACGGGAAGGTATTGGTAACGGGAGAAGGGGACCTGAAGGCCGTGAACGAGGGACCTTAGCGCGAGCGCACGTCTCACAAGCAGCCACAAAACCCTCCACCGACTTACGAAGAGCCGGCCACCAAAATCTCCGATCAATGAGATCTACCGTGGCTCTACTCCCGGGGTGACCAGCAAGAACCGTATCATGATGCTCCTTGAAGAGTTTGTGACGTAACTCAGGAGGCACAAACAACTTCCCAGGAGGACAACGGGCAGGTACCTCAGTCTGGGCAGCCTGGACCTCGGCCTCCAAATCAGAATACAGAGCAGAAACAACCACCCCCTCCGCCAAAATGGGACCCGGGTCCTCGGAGTTTCCTCCTCCCGGAAAACAGCGAGAGAGAGCATCAGCCTTCACATTTTTGATCCCAGGGCGGAATGTAACGACAAAATTGAATCTGGAGAAGAACAGAGACCATCTGGCCTGTCTCGGATTCATACGCCTGGCCGACTCCAAGTACGCCAGATTCTTATGGTCGGTAAAAACGGTGATAGGGTGCCTGGCCCCCTCCAACCAATGGCGCCATTCCTCGAAAGCCAACTTGATGGCCAACAACTCCCTATCTCCCACATCATAGTTTCTCTCTGCCGGGGAGAGTTTTTTAGAGAAAAAGGCACAGGGTCGCCACTTGGCAGGAGAAGGGCCCTGGGACAAAACCGCACCCACACCCACCTCGGAAGCATCCACCTCAACAATAAAAGGTAAGGAAACATCGGGATGCACCAAGACGGGAGCAGACGCAAAACTCTCTTTAATCTTAGAAAAAGCTGCAAGCGCCTCCTCCGACCAAGAGGAAAAATCCGCCCCCTTTTTTGTCATGTCAGTGAGGGGTTTGACAACAGAGGAATAATTCAAAATGAACTTTCTGTAATAGTTCGCAAAACCCAGAAAGCGCATCAATGCCTTCTGATTCTCAGGAAGCCCACTCCAGCACAGCACGGACCTTCTCCGGATCCATGTGAAAACCAGAAGCAGAGAGGAAAAAACCCAGAAATTGAATCTCCGATACCATAAAAACACATTTCTCCAGCTTGGCATACAATTTATTCTCCCGCAGAATCCGCAGAACCTGAAACAGATGATCCCGATGGGTCTGAACATCAGGGGAAAAAATCTAAATATCATCAAGATACACCAATACAAATTTCCCCATCAAATGGTAGAAAATACTGTTAGCAAAATGCTGAAAGACGGCCGGAGCATTCATCAGGCCGAAAGGCATAACGAGATTCTCAAAATGCCTGTTAGGGGTATTAAAGGCCGTTTTCCATTCATCCCCCTCTCTGACCCTGACCAGGTTGTACGCGCCCCTCAAATCCAATTTGGAAAAAACCTTGGCCCCAACAATTTGGTTGAAGAGGTCCGGGATCAGAGGAAGGGGATAGGGATCGCGAATCGTGATACGGTTCAGCTCCCTAAAATCTAGGCAAGGTCTCAGAGAGCCATCTTTCTTTTTAACAAAAAAAAACCCAGCGGCAACAGGTGATTTTGAGGGACGAATATGCCCCTTATCGAGACTCTCAGAGATATAAGTTTGCATTGCGATTCTTTCCGGTTGTGAGAGATTGTAGAGGCGTGCTTTTGGCAACTTGGCGCCGGGAATGAGGTTAATGGGACAGTCAAACTCCCGGTGAGGAGGTAGCTCCTGAACACCGCTCTCGGAAAACACGTCTGAGAAATCAGAGAGAAATGATGGCACTGTTTTAGTAGACACCTCTGCAAAAATCGCTGTGAGACAATTCTCTCTACAAAACTCACTCCACTCATTTATTTGCCTTGCTTGCCAATCAATAGTGGGGTTATGTCTAGTGAGCCAGGGTAATCCCAAAACTAGAGGTGAAGGCAATCCGTTAAGGACAAAACAAGATATATCCTCCACATGAGTGTCACCTACCACTAACCGGATATTGTGAACAATGCCCTTCAGGGATCTCTGTGAGAGTGGAGCAGAGTCAATAGCAAAAACAGGTATATCCTTTTCTAATGTGCAAACCTGAAAACCATGCATGGCTACAAATTGAGTATCAATAAGATTGACAGCCGCTCCACTATCGACAAAAATTTCACAAGAAATTACTTTGCTCCCTAGCGCTACCCTGGCAGAAAGGAGAAAACGGGAACTGCAGGTCAGAGGAAAAAGCATCAATTCCTACATCAACTTTGCCCAAGGTAGCAGATGAAGCAGAGTTTGATGATTTACCTTTTGAGGTTTTTCTCTTATTATAACTCTTAGTACAGTTCAAGAATTTCCTAGACGGACAAACATTTGCCAAATGACCTATGCCCCCACAACAAAAACACACCATTCTCTGAGGACTAAATCCTCTTTTATCAGGGGCAAGTTGACCTAGCTGCATGGGCTCCTCCACAGAGGGAACCGAGAGAGGATAAGGCCCCTGCACACTAAATGAGTCCGCACCACTGCCCCTAGACTGAAAATGACTGGACCGAGAGGTCTCGTTTCTTTCTCTTAGACGCCTGTCAAGGCGTACGGCCAATGACATGGCAGACTCTAAGGACGTTGGTCTCTCATGGAAAGCAAACGCATCTTTCAATCTCTCTGAGAGACCATGAGAGAACTGACTCCGGAGTGCAGCATCATTCCAACCTGAATCAGCTGCCCATCTCCGAAATTCAGAACAATAAAGCTCCGCAGACAGTTTGTTCTGGCATAAAAAACGTAAGTTAGATTCGGCCAGAGCAACACGATCCGAGTCATCATATATCTGCCCCAGGGCCACAAAAAATCCTTCCACGGATCGAAGGGAGGGATCCCCCAATGGCAACGAAAAAGCCCAAGTCTGAGTATTACCCCTGAGCAGGGAGATGACAATCCTCACCCTCTGTTCCTCATTACCAGAGGAATGGGGACACAAGCAAAAATGGAGTTTGCATGCCTCTCTGAAACGAACAAAATTCTCACTGCCCCCGGAGAACGTCTCCGGAAGTGAGACCTTTGGCTCGCAACAGACTCCATGGGCCGGAGCAAAGCCCAATGCTTGAAGCTGAGCCATAGATTGACGTAGATCCGCTACCTCCAAAGAAAGACCCTGCATGCGGTCAACCAGGTCAGAAAGCGGATCCATGTCAAAAAAGGACGGTTTGGCGGATTATAATGTCACGGCTGTAAGTGAGCAACGAGAGCCTACACAGTGAATAGCAACTGACCGGACCCAAACTAGGGAGGATAAAGGGTGACCCCTGTCAGACCCTAAAAGCTCTCCCTAAGCTGCTAAGCACATGTCCGGATCCGAATGGTGGATCGAGACATGCCCGCGTACCTGAGGCTGATGACCACTGAAACCCCTACAATAGTGGAAGGGGCACGGCCCCCGGTGCCCTGCTCAGTATACGGACGGAAACCGGGGTCGCCTCGGATCCAGTCAGCAAAGAAACAGAAACACACAATGTCTGAACACTTAACTGAAGGAGCGGCAGCTGCCGTGAAAACAGATCCAAAGTCAGCAGACAATATCCGAGGTACTTGCTTCAGCAGACGACAGATCCAGTGAAACGATAACACACAGGTGAAGATACTCAAGCGAGAGATACAGCTCAAATGAAAAGTATAATCCGCACCTCTACAAAGGAGGAGGGGTGATTTAAAGGCAGCAAAATCAAACACAGGAGGGACAGCTGGGAGGAAGGAAACCGAAAGTAAAGAGCTCATCACAGGGGCTGAGAAACAGGGCAGAGGGAACTCCTCCAAGCTCTAGTAGTGACATCATCACAGGGGTGGAGAAACAGAGCTGTGAGAACGTCTCAAAGCTCTGGTAGTGACATCGACACTTTATAAGTGGACATGCGGTTGGTGCTCTGAAAGGATTATTTCTGTTTCTTAATGAGATCCCTAAAGAACACTTGATTATAGGCAGGATGACAACTTCTTGATTGGGCCTGTCCCTAGGTATGGCCCTAAGATATTTATTCCTGCCTAAAAAACGGAATAGCCGCCCCGATAAGGGCGATCCCGTGTTCAGGAACCTCCTGTGTCGCCCTAGTTTGCCCCTGTTCGATCATAATTGGACTGGGTCTAATCACGGCCTCCTAAATGATGACCTGATCTAAATACAGAAAATAATAAAGATATATTCAGAGATTGTTGCACCAATGGTACTTACAGCATCAAGGAGTAAACAAAAACAAAAAGACGTTTTAATCCCCAAATTACTATTGGTGGTGTGGGTGGGGCGCAAGAAAACCTACTTTTGTCTTTTACTGGTAGTACCCGTTTTCTCCTGTCTGCCACGGTGGCGCTAGAGTCCAAAACTGTGAAAATCAAAGCATTTATCGACAGTGGGGCAGGAGTTAACTTGATTGATGGAAAGTTTGTTTGTATTCACGGGTTGACTACTAATGCATGTGAAAGAATGTTTTGCTTCGGCTCCTATTCTGGTGCAACCGGACGTGTCTGGGTTGAGGTTGACGCGTCTAAGGTAGGGGTAGAAGAAATCTTGTCACAGGGTCCTTCACCCAGTAAATGGCGCCCATGGGCATTTTTCTATAAAAAACTCTCAACTGCTGAAAGGAATTATGATGTGAGGAATAGGGAATTGCTGGCCATTAAGTTGGCATTCGAGGAATAGTGGCATTGGATGGAAGGAGCAATTCATCCTATTACGGTAATTACGGATCACAAGAATCTGGCTTACCTGGAGTCGGCTAAGCGACTGAACCCAAGGCAGGATTCTTGTCCTCCGGGGAAATTGTTTGTTCCCTCAGAATTACATCACAAGGTGTTCGAGGAACGTCACTGTACGGTGCTTGCTGGGCACCCTGGGAGTAGATCGACTGTTTATCTCATCTCTCGCAGATTCTGGTGGCTGGGGTTGCGTAAGTGTGTTGAGGACTATGTGTGAGCCTGTGGTGCCTGTGCACATGCTAAGGTTACACATACTTGGCCTTCCGGATCTCTGCTTCCATTGCCCATCCTGTACAGACCTTGGACACATTTGTCCATTGATTTTATCACAGATTTACCGAATTATTCGGGAAAAAAACGCGATTCTGGTGGTTGTCGATCGTTTTAGTAAAATAGAACACTTTATTGCATTACCTATTCTACCCAATGCTAAAACACTTGCACAGGTGTTTGTCGACAACATAGTGAAACTACAGTATATGGCATTTCCTCTGATGTGGTGTCCGATAGAGGGACTCAGTTAGTTTCCAGATTTTTGAAAGCATTCTGTACTCGTCTGGGTGTACAATTGTCCTTCTCTTCGGCTTTTCATCCTCAGTCGAACAGACAGATGGAGCGCACTATTCAGAATCTGGAGACTTACTTGAGATGTTTTGTTTCAGAGAATCCGGAAGAGTGGTCTTCATTTTTGTCATTAGCCGAGTTTGCTATAAATAACCGTAGACAGGAATCCACTGATAAGTCAATGTTTTTTGGGGCATATGGGTTCCATCCAGTTTGGTACATTTTCTGGTGCTCAAAATTCCGGCATTCCTGGATAGGAATGATTTTCCTCTTATTTGTCTTCTAATTGGCGGAAAATCCAAAATAACCTGAAAAAGATGGGCAACAGGTATAAGCTTGCGGCTGACAGGAGATGTATGAGTGGTCCAGACCTGAGAGTGGGTGATTCTGTGTGGTTGTCTGCAAGAAACATTAAACGTAAGGTACCTTCTTGGAAGTTGAGCCCAAGATTTATTGGTTTATATAAGATCACTGCCATTGTTAACCCTGTAGCTTTCCGTCTTGAACTTCCTCAGGCTTTGAAATTCTGTAAACGTATTTCATAAATCGTTGTAAAGAAATGTATCGAACCTGTTGAGTCGTCGTCCTTACCTGTCATGGTAGATGGCAATTTAGAATTTCAGATCAGCAGGATTGTGGACTCCCGAGTTCTCCGGATATCCCTCTAGTATCTCGTTCATTGGAGAGGGTATGGACCAGAGGAGAGGATGTTAATGCAAGTCGCCTGGTGAGAGCATTCCACAGAGCTCATCCTGATAAGGTTGGTCCTGGGTGCCCGGAGGTCACCTGTAGAAGGGGGGTAACTGTGACAGGCATTAGAAGGTCTGAAAGACTGACTGCACATGATTGATCTGACAGCCTCTTTTAGTTTCACTTTGTCTGTGTGTTGCTGGTATGTCCACACCTCCTGTTCAGGTGTGGATCATGTGACCTTTACCTCTCCCTATTTAGTCTGACTCTACCCATCACTTCTTGCTCTGGATAGCTTTATTTGGTTTTGGAAGAGCTGGAGTGTGGTTCTTGTTGAAGTCCTGTTCATCCATCATCCTCAGAAGTTAAGTATTCTGCTTGTTGTGTTTTGTATCCCTTTATACTACACTTGGCAACTGATTGAAAGACAAGACATTTGTCACGACCCCTGGTCATGGTCGTGACTCCTTGGGAGCCGCATGCAGTTATCCGCGGTCTGGTGTTGTCGCAACCGCAGCTGGGGGCACTTAGTGGTTTGCCTCAGGTGCGGTTGCCGCGAATAACAGGCATGCGTGCGGTTGCCCTTGGCAACGTGTTTTGGTGTGCACGTCCTTCGTCTGTGTTTGTGTGCACTTCCTGGTCTGTTTGTTGTGCACGAGGTTGTATGCACTTGGACACCTCCCTTCACCTGCGGTTGTCCGCGGCAACGTCTGGTGTTGTGCATGTGGTGGCAGGGTCTCTGCCTGCTGGTTGTTCTGCAGGACACGGTGGCCACGCATGCCGTTGCCAGCGGTGACAGGTGAGTGAGTGTGTGTGCTATTCCCCTTTAAGTTGGTGTTTTCCCTTCTGTGGTGTAGGAAGGGTTAACTCCCTTCCCAGTGTGTGTGTTGTCACTGGGTGTGGTTGACTGGTGGGTGTGGCCTTTTGGCCTATATAGCCTGAGTCTCTTGCAGGCTTCAGTAGGTTGCTCTCAGCCATGCTGGCTGGAGCAGCCTCCTGTCTCCTCCATCTGCCTGGTGAGGACCATCCTTCTGGTCATAAAACCATTGTCAGTTAATACTATGTTTCACAGTGTTATCTAGGTGTGTGTGGGGTTATCTTGTTAGTGCAGCTTATGGTTTCCTGGTTTCCCGTGTTATGTCTGGTGTGTGCTGTGTCCTTTATGTTGCTGTGGACATCAGCACTTGTTCATGGGTTCCAGGTTTGTGTGTCTGTGGCAGGTAAGTGCAGGACTAGTCTCACTTACCTGTCATTTCCATATGTCTGTTGATGTTCCCCCTGTGTTGCTTGGCCGTTGAGACCCCTGCTCCTCCGTGCCTAGGAGGAGTAGGGCGTCTGACTCTGTCCCCTAGTACAGGGCCGACTTGAGGGCTCGTAGGGACTGTAAGGTTCCGGCGTATGAGTCCTCCTACCATCAAGGTCGGCTCATACTGATAGGAGACAGGGTCAGCGTTAGGGACGCAATAGGAGGTGACCTGCTCCCTAACTCTGTGGTCCCGGCCAAGGGGTAACCCTATCATCTCCTGGCACCGCACGGCTGGGGGTTTCCCCCACCGCCAGCCGTGACAACATTATTGCGATTGGGAACCATTGGACAGGTAGGGATTCTTAGTAAGGTTACAGCCACCGATAAGTTGGGCTGCCCGATGCCTAAAAGCGGACGTTATGCTACAACATTCTTGTGCTCCTTCTTGAAATTTGGAGGAGCTCAGAATGCAAGTCTCTACAGTCAACATTGAAGTAACCCTCACCGAATGATATGATGAATGCAATCCCTCCAGCATTGAGATCCACAGTACCACACATGTGGTAACAATTGTATCCTATTGAATTCACACATTAGTCACAGATTGTGATACTGATCTCCATTTCATTTATGTTTAGTTTATTTTTATTTTTTTATGTGGGTATATATACTTTTAGATATTACTAATAAATGATATAGTGACATGCAAAATTATAAATAAATAAAAATATATATATTTTTAAACATAAAAATGGGACATCAACAATAGGTCATTTTTGGATGACACATTCCCTTTAAACCACCAACCATGTGACTGATTCAAATTTCACTGCAATACGCCACATGTAGGGACATGGCATTTGATTTCCTTTGTGATTATAGCCATAAAGAAACTGCTTTAGAAAGTGTTCCTTTATTATAACTAATTACACAGAAAACTAAACAAACACATCCATTGAATTCTACGTGTTCGTGAAAAATCACTGAAAACACGGGTGGCATCTGTGATCTGCTTTTCACTGACCACTGATTAGAGATGCTCTGGAAATTAATTTTCAGCTGAGCAGTGTCTGTGGAATATGGATGATACACTTCTGGTCTATGTAGGAGGAGCAGTGGATTCAGCCTCTGATCCACCTACACAATGATCATCGGAAGAACCAGGTTTTTACTTCCTGTGAAGGGCGCATATCTGGACATAACTATTGTGAGGGGGGAATATCTGGGCATAACTGTGAAGGGGGTACATCTTGGCATAACTACTGTGAAGGAACACATCTGGACATAGCTACTGTGTAGGGGGCACATATGGACATAACTACTGTGAGGCGCACATCTACTGTGAGGGGCATTACTACTGTGAAAGGGGCACAAGTGGGCATTACTACTGTGTGCTGGCACAGAGGAAGAATAATGTGGGGGCATTAAGTGGACTGGGCGTGTATGGTTATGCTTTAGGCATAGTTAGAGGCATGGCCTAGTATGAAATAAATTGCTGCGGTTCAACGCACATATTGTCCGTTATTGCAATTTTCAAAAGTTGGGAGGTATGATATATAAAACTGATGGTCTTCTTACCATTGGGACATCTTCCAGCTTCTGAAATTCTGGATTCGGCTTATGGCAGAACCTCACAGCAGTCACCACAAGAGCAATGCAGAGAATAGAAATAAATATACATAAAACAGCAACCAAGCCTGGATTATCTGACAAGCCCTTGGAAGCGTAGGCGTCTAGCAAGATATAAAAAAAAAGAGACAATAAATACATACATAAAAGGGGTTTAATGCAAAAATCATACCTTATGGAGCAGGCTTTAAAAAAAAAATCAGGTATATGAGCTGCATAAAAACATTTGCTAGAAAATTTGTTTTAATACAAGTTTACTGCCCTCTAGTGTTTGCATTAACTTACTGCAATTTTAATATCAATAATTGAGAAATTATGCAATCCATCTAAATGTACTTTTTCAAACATCTGACTAAAGATATGTTTGCATATTATAGAAACAGTAGCCAAGAGAAGCATGCATCAAAAGAAAGTAAAATGCAGCAGTTTTCTTTAGCAAAAAAAAGAAAATCTGCACACTCAAGCCATACTGTTCTTTATCTCACGCTGTATTATATTTTTTTATGATTTCTGTACATAGAACAACTTACTTATATTCCCACCCAAAATCCCTCCCTTCCTGTTGAACCCCACAAGCCCAGGCTATTTTAGTAATCAGATTTCCCAAATTTAGGAAATCTAATATGTATTCATAATAATTTGGTTTTAGACAAATGCTATTTTATGAGAAATGTCACACATTTATTGTGCTGGAGACCATGACCTAAAACCAGGTGTTAACATGGAGAGAAGAAATTATTTTTATGGTTTTGCTAAATGTAGGGACTTTAATAATATTTTTACTAGCAGAAGGACCCGGCTTCGCACGGGTATATTTCATCTATTTCATTTAATGTTTGTGTGTCATTAAAAGATATCGACAGTATCCACTATAACAGTGACATCTACAATACCCCACCCCTTTAACGGTAACCTCCACAGCGCCCTCCCCTTTAACACTGACCTCCACAGCGGCCGCCCCTTTATTAGTGACCTCCACAGAACCCCATCTTGTTAACAGTGATTTCCACAATAACCAGCACCCTTAACAGTGACCTCCAGAGCTCAGTGCTCTTAAAATGTGACCTCTACAACATCCCACCCCCTTAACAGTGACCTCTACAGCACCCCACAGGGTCTGGACGGACACAGGGATGTTCTTTTGAACGCTCACTCTCAGACAGCAGCACAGTGCTGTCTGAGCGTGAGCTGCAGGGAGAAAGTCACCCTCCCTTCCACCCCTGCAGCTGACATTTTTTCAATCCCCGTCGGCTTCGGAGTGGGAGGGTTTTTTAAGTCCGTCTTTTGAGGGTGGCCTAAATGGCCACCCTACCTTGCACCTTAACTGTGACCTCCACAGCACTCTGCTCCCTTAACAGTCTAATCCACAGTAGTGATGAGCAGCAGGGGCTATATTCGAATTTGTGATATTTAATGAATATTTTATAGAATATTCGTCATATATTCGCGAATTTCAAGAATTCGAGATCATTTTATAGAATGCAAAAAATCGGCAATGTAAAAATCACATAATGCGAATTCGTAATGCGAAATACAGGCGTGGGTCACTTTGGCTACATTTTTCAAGCTGCTAGAAGTTTCATGAGTTTCTCGTGAGACTGGAGAAAATCGTTGGCATGACAGAACATTACAATAGCTTTATATGCAGATAGAGTCAAATGCTCCAATATATTCGTGATTGCGCTAATCGGCAGTGATTATAATATTTTTTCGCACTATGTGCAACTTCACATTTTAGCAGGTCTGAATAAAGATTACTGATTGGTGCACTAAGTATTGTTGTGAACTTGACATTGCTTCCTTCTCATTGGCCCACAGATGGAAAAAAAATGCAGAATATTCGATATAACGAATAGATAGCACTATATTCTAAATATTCTTAAATTCTTGAAGTGGCGATATTCTTAATAAAAATTTGCTATTCGCCCTGCCCTTTTAAAGCTGACCTACAGCAGTGAAACAAAATGGCTGGGTTGTTAAGGAAACCTGGCTTAAAACTGTGTGTATGTGGAGACTAACGGCCTGCGAGCCTCTATTAGCTGATAAGGGTCATGTGACCAGGCTTTTATTGGCCAATGCACTTTTTAGGAATATCTCAGGAACGGTACGTACCCAGTCTAAAACCTTCTCGGACATCTGATGTACCTGTGTGCCAAATTTCGTGATTGTAAATGCAACGGTGCGGATTCCTTTAGCGAACATATATTATATATTAGCTTTATATATTAGATAAACTAGAACATACGACTATATGACCAAACGTATGTTGACCATCACACCTATATGATATTGTTGAGCATCTTTAGCACCTTTAATAGCTATTATTCTTCTGGGAAGGCATTCCATATGAGATTATGCGGTGTGTTTGGGAATTTCTGAGCATTCAGCCAAAAGAGCATATCTGAGGTCAGGTACTGATGTTGCATGGGAAGGTTTAGCTTGTAATCAGTATTTCAGTTAATTCCAAAGGTGTTATGATGGGGGTGAGGTCACGATTTGAACCCAGGGATCCCTGTGGCCCGGAAGTACCTCTCCATACTGAGTTACTGCTCACGTTGGACAAGCTGAATTTATTGTCTAGGTTCGCACTGCTGGCTGCAGCCGAAAGCCCTGGAATCAGCCTCCTGCACAGCCATCAGCGAGATGTGTTTGTGGGAGCTTGTCCTGCTGCTGGATATGCTGATCATCAGGGAAGCAGGTATTTTTTTTTTTTTTTTTTTTTTTTTTTTTTTTATGGAGCTGGTAAGGGCACTAGGGGCCAAAGGGGGAGCACATGGAGGACACAACCACTGTGAAGGGGCACAGAAAAGGTTATAACTACTGTGGAGGAGCTCAAGGTGAGCATAACTACTATAAAGGGGAACAAAGGTGGGCATAACTACTGTGAGGGTCACAGGTGGGCAAAACTACTGTGAGAGGGCACAAAGGTGGGCATAACTACTGCGAGGGGGCACAAAGGTGGGCATAACTACTGTGAAGGGGCTCAAGGTGGGCATAATTACTGTGAGGGGGCACAAAGGCAGGCATAACTACTGTGAGGGGGCACAAAGGCAGGCATAACTACTGTGAGGGGGCTATAAGGTAGGCATAACTACTGTAAAGGGGCACAAAGGTGAGCATAACTACTGTGAAGGGGGCACAATGTGGGCATTAGTACTGTGAGGAGGCACAATTTGGGTATTAGTACTGTGTGGTAGCACTAAGGTGAAATACCCTAGATTACCCTGGTATACATTGGGATGGCTTGTCTTACAGGCCAGCACAGTGCCACCTGCTGGGGATTTCACAGGGGCAGTCACCATCCATTCCTTATGTGATTCTTTTTTCTCTATTATTTTTTCTTGTTCTGGATCCAGAGGACATTGCACCAAATCTGCAGCGACACCCTGGTTGAGGTAGGACCAGTTAGTACTTTAATTTATTGCAAGGTGTACTGCTGTGTACCCTATGATAGATTTTATTAGATGGGACTGGGTGAGTATAGTATAGTGCATTGGGCTGAGTTAGAGGAGTGGCTTAAGAAAGAGTGCAGTGGCACACCGCTTAACTTTTTCCTCTTAAAGTTGTTATCCTGGTCTATAAAAAAATATATATCACTACAGTGGTTTATAATATGACAGACTAAGGCTCACTGCAGGGGCGTAGCTATAGGGGAAGATGCAGCTTTGGGGCCCATCCAGGAGGAAGAAAACTAAAGGATTTGGTCAGGGCCCCCTCAACAGTATTACACAATTAAATTATATACAGTGACAGTATATAAAACGGATGAAACAGCTGCCGGCCCTGGTCTGAGAGAGCGATCTTTACTAGCCACAGGTATGGGGGCGGCATGAAAGTAAGAGGTCACTGTGGGATGTAGCCCCATTCAAAAATGTGCAGTGGGGCCCAGTCATTTCTAGCTACGCCACTGGCTAACTCAGTACCTTGAAATATGTTTTGATCAAGATGAGCTTTACCCATGCAGCCTCCACTTCCTGGTCCATCTCATCCTAGCTGTGGAAGTGTCAGTTGTGATCAAGCAGCTCTTCTCAGCATCCACCCATTGCCCCTCCCAGCAGTGCTATCCCACGCCCCCTACTCCTCTTTCTCTTGTTCCTCCCAACCCACTACACCAACTCAGCACAATGGCTCTGCGCAGTACACGCATAAAATCATTTGCAGCCTAGTACTCCAGGAAGCATGCTCAGTTTATTTTATGCACAACACAACCTTTCGTCAGGACGAAGCCAGAGGGTGTGGCGAAACGCGCGACGAGGTAGTGCTCTGCCCCGGTAGCACCAGGTCCCTTGCCTACCATGGGTAATTATCATCAGTTTTAATATTGGTTTTGTGTTTTTCTTATGGGACTCCTTTTTGGGGCTTTGGGTATTGCATTTGGCTTTAATTATGCCCTCTATTAGTTATGTAACTTGCACAGCTGATAGTATATTGCCCTTAGGATAGACATTTCACATGTTATTCATGGTTATGTAACTCCATGCTGGGCAGGACATCCGGTGACCTACCTGGTTGGTCTCTGATACACAGGGGATTCTTTGTTGGTGTCTCTTCTCTGTTGGGAGTTCCAGCTTATGTCTTTACCATTATTCTCCTTATTATGTTTGCTATTTTGTACTAATAAACTTTGAATATTTTATACTCATTAGTCAGGTTCAGTTTAGGATTCAGGTTGTGTTTAATGCAGTACTAGGCCCAATTGTTTGTAATACTTCCCGAGGTATGGGTTAGTTTACATATTTCTATGTACAAGACTGTACACTTCCTTATTTCCACTCTCTCTAGCAATTTTTTCACCTTCTCCTCCTCCAACGCACAGTCCCATGTAAATAAAATCATTCCCTCCCTCCAGCCTCCTTCACTGTAGTCCCATATAAATAAAATCACTTTTTCCCTCCAGCCTCCTCAAATGCACAGTCCCATGTAAAACAAATCACTCTCACCCTTCAGCCTCCTCCAACGCACAGTCCCATATAAATAAAATCCCTCCCTCCAGCCTCCTCCACCTCAGTCCCATGTAAATAAAATCACTTCTTCCCTCCAGCCTCCTTCAATGCACAGTCTCATGTAAAAAAAAAAATCTCTCCCTCCCTCCAGCCTCCTCCAACATACAGTCCCATATAAATCGCATCTCCCCTCCATCCCCATCTTACAGTCCCATGTATATCACAACTTTCCCCAAGTCCCCATCATACAGTCCCATGTACATAACATCTTCCTCATCCCCCATCATACAGTCCCATGTACATCACATCTCCCTCCCAGCCCCCATCATACAGTCCCATGTACATCACATCTCTCTCCCAGCCCCATCATACAGTCCCATGTACATTACATCTCCCTCCCAGTCCCATCATACATTCCCATGTACATCACATCTCCCTCCCAGCCGCCATCATACAGTCCCATGTACATCACATTTCCCCTCCAGCCCCATCATACAGTCACATATACATCACATGTCCCTCCTCCATATACAGCACTAACCTGCAAAAACCCACTGCTCTCTGATGCAGTCTTTTGCAATCTGTGAGGCTCTAATTGGATCATTACCTCCTCTTTCCTCCTTTATTTGTGTGCCTGCACCACAAGCAGGCACTGTCAGAGAAAAAAGCTCTCAGCTCTCCCGGGGTAAGCCATATCTGTGCAGACAACCACAGATGTTCATTGCAGGCTACTCTGCCTTGATGGAGGTTGCGGGGCTGAAACACTGCTAAATGGCACTTGGAGCAGAGATGAAGGGAGGCAGGGCATGAATGTGTTTCACTACTGACTGACACGTTGAAGGCAGGTGTTCTAGGAGCAAGGAGGAAGTGGAGAGAATGTACCATGTGACCAGGCAGGGGATTTCAAGCCCTGTACAAAACTTTTAATAAATGTCAATTATAAACTTGCAGCGCCTACTTTTATAATATGCTAATTAGCCTCTAGGAGCAGGGGGAGTTGTTTTCTGCTCCTAGAGGCTCCATTCTCCCACCGTTGTCGCCTCCCTCCGCTGAATACTGAACGCCACGAGATTTCACCAGAGCACAGGGCTGGCAGACAGATGCGAGCGCTGCCTGGCCCTGTCAATCAGGACTTGGAGGGAGGTGACAAAGGTGGGAGAACAGAGCCTCTAGGAGCAGGAACAACAACCCCCCTGCTCCTAGAGGGTAATTAGCATATTATAAAAGTTAGACTTCTGGCGTAACGAAGCATAGATAAAAGTAGGAATAGGCTAGTTAGGTTTAGCTGACACTAGCACATCGCTAATGTCAGCTAGCTTAATAGGGTTAAATCTGGTGACAGAATGCCACCAGATTTAACCCTACAATATGAGGACCTTCTCAAGATGGCTCCTCTGCCAGTTCTCTGAGGCCAAAACTGCTTTCATTCACTTCCCATACACACTTGCTGTAGCCAGCAGCTCCCTGCCAGCCATTCAGATTGGATTACTGAGAGACACGCCTCCTCACTCTGAAGCCTAATGCAGGCATGCAGTGTGGAAAACCGCCCCTCTGTCTTCTGTTTATACTAAAAGGAAGACAGACAAGCCCTAGCAACGGTCTTTTAAAAGAGCAGTGGAAAGGGACAGAGGACATTAATAAAAGCTGGTATTATAAGGTAATTACAGATCTTTTGACAATCATTGACAGACTAACTCAGGTATACATGCCTAGTTCGAATAAACTGGCAAATAAATAAAAAAATGACAGTTACCCTTTAATGTAAATTTCGTTAGCACGTGTACTGGGTGGGGGCGCAATCCTGAATCCTTGCCCCAGGTGCAGGAAAGCCTTGATACACCTCTGATCATTGACTTCTGCTTGTTAGTATCCTAAACTGTTAGAACTGGACTCTGATCCTGACTCTAGACTGTAAAACAGGGCTGTGTGCAGGTCACCCAAGCTCCTACACATCAAACTCGACAATCCATGTCTTATTCTTGCTTTGTACACTTGGACACAGTCATGCTGGCATGGGCCTTCCCCAAACTGTTGCCACAAAGTTGGAGTATACTTTTGCATAAAATGACTTTGTATTCTGTAGTATTAACATGGCCCTTTACTGCAAATAGGGGCCACACCCAGAAAAACAAGCTCATACCATTATCCCTCCTATAACAAATTTTATAGTAAGCTCTATACATTCCAGTTGGTATCGTTTTCCAGGTACCTGCAAAATCCAAATTCATCCAACAGACTGCCAGAGTCATCACTCCAGATAACATGTTTCCACTGCTCCAGAGTCTAATGCCAGCAAACTTTACACCACTCCAGCCAACATTTGACATTGTGCATGTGACCTTAGGCTTGGGTGCAGCCGCTGGACCACGGATACCCATTTCATGAAGCTCCCAATGCACAGTTTTTATGCTGTTATTTCCAGAAGGAGCACTATAGTTACTGATCCACAGATAACAGGCAATTTTTATACTCTACATGCTTCAGAACTTAGCAGTCCTATAGTCTACCACTTATGGCTCAGCTGTTACTCCTAGAGTTTTCCACTTCATAATGTATATCACTTACAGTTGATCAAGCCAGATCTAGCAGGTGAGAAATTTCACAAACAGATTTGTGGCATTGGTGGTATCCTATGATAGTATCGTGGTTACGATAGCTAAGCCACTTAGCTCTTAAGTATGAACCATACTATTACCAAATTTAGCAATGGGTATAGCTAAATACATGAACTCAATAATTAGGAGGGATGTCTACTTTTGCCCCCATAGAGTATTATTAGTTTTTTCTCTGTATTCATATTATAAAGCTTGCATCCATGTTCATTTTTAAATTTATATTCATAATGGGGATGTGAACATCACATGTATATATGTAACCAGTGGTGTAACTAGAAATGACAGGGCCCCACAGCAAATTTTAGAATGGGCTCTCCCCCCTACCAACTTCTTCTCAACCCTCTCCTTCCGTGTGCAACCCCCACTCCTGCGGGTAGGGAAGATTGCTCTCTCAGACCAGACCCAGCAGCCGCTCCGTCCGTTTCCTACACATATATGCTGTGTGTCATGTCACTGTATATACTGTCACTATATATTGTCAGTTTATAATACTGTTGAGGGGGCCCTGACAAAATCTTTTAGTTCTTCTCCTGGGTGGGCCCCTTCTGAATTTGGGCCCCAAAGCAGCCGCTGCCCCCATGGCTACACCCCTGTATGTAACTTGAATTCTAGTCAGAATATTTAACAAAACAGCCCCAGTTAGGCCACGTGCCGTTAATGAAGACTTTTTATTTAGCTAAAATCAGGAATGGACCCAAATGAACTAATCTAATCCCTGAATTTAATGGAGGCCATTGAGGCACCAAAAGAGATATAATACAGTGTTGTCTCAGAGTGCATGTGGAACCTGCATTCCCCGAACTTAATGAAGGCCAGCATGGCACCACTGAATGTAGTATTTAGTGTAGGTTTGTGTCCTAAAGAGATCGCCTTGACCCTGGCTGACAGACGCAAATCATTTTGTACAAAATGTATTTGCCAAGAATCTCACATTTATAATATATCATTAGTACATTGTCTATAGTGAGTAAGGCACTGTTGTATTTACTTTGTTATATGTGTTTGCAGAGTGCTGCTGCATTGTGTTTGTTTTTGCTTTTATGCTTTCAGCTATGGCGATGTGCTGACTAACCCACATTCTTTCTTTGCAAACAAAGAAAAATTATAATGGTATATATGTAATACCCCAGAGTGGTATTACCATTTCTAGACACTGCTACTGTCTTTAATTGCTAACCACAATATCATCTGTGTATCGATTCCAGGTCCCTTGTCACTGTGCATTGATAATGTTGCTACGAAACTGTCTTGTACTTGTAATGTGCCTGGTTCACTAACAATGGATGTATGGCAGAGAGATCCTTAGAATGGAACTTACCATTCCATTCTCCCTCTTTTGGGCAGAAGTGGCCCAGTCCTGTTTCTTATGAAAGGGAGGGGTTTCAGTTCTTAAAAATGGAGCTGAGAAGAAATGAAAGATGTAGCAGCGAGGGGAAAGTTCCACCTCCTGCAGCAGAAGTCTCAAAAGGGAAGTAGCTCATTGAGCACCATGACTCCTTACAGATCTACTGTCTTTAGGGGGTCAGCAGCCAAAAGCACCCCACTCCAGAGATATCAGAACAGTCCTAAAGTCCAGCTACCAGACTAAAGCAGAGTTTAGCACAACAGAGAGAGAAAGCAGAATATTCAAGTTTGCCTGCCAGTTTATGCCATAGCCTGCTGAAACCAAGAGAAAGCCTGAATATTGTCTGGATGCAAGTTGATGTAAGTAAGGTTGTTGAACTTTATAAGAGTCTGAACTTGACTTATTCTCGACCATTACTCATCCCTTTTATTACCTCAGAGCCTAACCCTGGGGAGCAACGGTATCCAGGTAGGATCACCATGACACACACAGAGACTATTAAGTCCCGCACCACACCACTCGGCATCCGATAAACCCGGGACGCAATCAGCCCTCAGGGGCGGCACATTGCAATTTGCATCATGAACAGGATCTACCTTTGTGCCTTGCCCGTGCTGAATGGCCTACATTAACTGTAAAACCTCTGAAAAATTACTTTATTGTGTTTATTCTGGATAAGCAATCGCCGTCTTTGCCATCTATGGCGTATGCAGTTTTTTGCCCAGCCAGAGCGGGAGAAGAAGGATCCAACCAAGCGCAGGAAGCAGAGACTCTGGCCACTGGGATCCTCCCCTTTACCAGCCAGCTCCAACAAGAGTGAGAGACAAGATGGCGCCTCAGCCACAGCCCAACTGGGGTGAGATGATGTGGGGCAAAGAGCCCGAAGTTCAAGCAACTATTGCTAAGATCAAAGCTGCCATGGAGAAGCGGGTCCCTGAGAGATTGGAGGTGTCCGGCGTACCGGATGGTGCGGCTGAGGTGGCCGGAGCGTCCACTCCGCAGCCCAGAGTTGCGCTGCCCTCCAAGCGGTTGAACCCCAAAGTCCCAGCGGCGGGGGTGGCCCATGCCCAGACAACCTGGGAATATAAGAAAGCTGTGGAAGAATGGGTCATCCAAGAGGTGCCACCAGCGGCCGGGAGAACCGAAGCTGAAGCGCCTCTTGGGAACAGTTGTCTGGTTCTCCATCAAGCAGACGACAAATTGAAGGAGGAACTCTTCATAGGCCGCAGGTCAGTAAAGCGACCCTACCTGCCCCCAACACAATCTATACGCGGGGTAGTGGATGGAACATACCCCCTTGGGCTCTGCTATGAGATGCTTTGCCACAGCGAAGTCACGAACGAGGAAAGCAACTTCAACAGCTTTCACCAAAACAGTATATTACTTAAACGTGGCAATGAGCACAACCACAAATGCTGGGAACGCACATACATTTACATACACCCAGCCCGAAGGCCGACATCCTGGTGCTGCACAGCACGACACCCTCTGATGGATGCATGAGGAAAATGCAGTAATTTACCTACTGGAGGGCACAACTAAACAACCACACCTTACCCTAAAAAAATAAAGAACAACTTTATGGGTGTGTGGTACGGGCTAGCCTGCAGTGCAGCACAACAGCTTACAATCTTACAATGCTCTACGGTATTCCCCCTCCCATAACTGGTCCTGTAGCACGTGCCTGAGTATTGCTTCTGAGCAAAATACTAGTCTATCTTGAGTTTGTGGGGAAGTTTATCAGTGCTCCAGTGTGAAATATCACTTTAAATTGTGGAGTCCTTGCATTGAACAGCCAGCAACACTTGTGGCCTTACACAAGCAGAAATCCTATCTAACTACAGGCCTGGTCTCAGTCTCTAGGATTTTGCTTGCACGATCAGTCTTACCGACCTGGGTCTGCTCTGCATCCGCTGGTGGCTGTGAACCGAACAAAAGCTCCTTCAACAAATATGCGGTACCGCAGTGTATGTTGCTTTCCTTCTCAGCTTTCATCAGCGTTCCTGGAAGCAATCCTCATTCCTCTGGATAGGATCAGGGCCTTGGAAACGATCAGCTTCACTGGGCTGTAGTTCTGGTCCCACACATGGATGGCGATAGATTCTCCTCACACACAACTCCTGGATCCTCTTCCAAGCTCTCCCCCAAGATGGCTGCTCTCTCTCTTCCTCTCCAGATTTTGTAACTGTACATCTCATGAATATGGAAAATATGCAGTCTGTTAGCTGTGTTTAGGAAACAGCAGCATTTTGTGGCCAAATATCAGAATGTCAGTCCAGGTCATTTAACTTGATTTACACAAAGAGTGTTCAGACAATGAGAGTTGTTTCCCCCTCTCACAGGGTGACCCTGCTTGACAAGCCCCTGGTTCCAGCGCCGGTACCGGAGATCCTCCAGGAGGATCTAGCAGCACCATCCCGAGTACGCTCCCTGCAGGAGACCATGAAGGGAATACTTCATTGGCTAGAAAAGCCACAGCCCCAGCTGAAGCTTTTGATCCCAGGCCTGCCTCTGCCACCCACGTTTCAACTGGGATCACAGGTGACCACCGCCTTTTCATACCACCCAACTGTGGTACACTACCAGCTGCCTTGGAAGATCGTGTCCGCTACATCGGGGGACCCCCTAGACCCCCAGCTGAGGCCCAGCTACAAAAACTGCTGCAGCCGGAGATCCTCATTCCTCCTGCCCCGGCTGGAGGTTCCAGCACCATTAAGCAGAACGTCTCAGCTGCTATCAGTGGAGCTCTACCCAAGCTGCAATCTTTGCCATCAAGGGGCAGGGCAGACCTCTGATGTCTTTCAGCAGTTCCAGCAGCTAGGAGGATTTACGGTTCCTCCTCTAAAGGGCTACTCCTTCCACTATCAGAAGAATCTAGAGACATTTGATGACACAAAATGGGCTGAGTCTGAAGGGTGAGAAGTGAGAACTTGTTGGCCTATGTTTGTTTTTGTTTGCCCTTGTTTGGTCTTCACCCAGAGGGTCATGGTTCATTAGGACTCCACCCAGCTGCTAATAAAAATGCCTCCAAGTTGCGCATGTCAGCGCCAAATTCCCTTTTTCCCCTTTCTCAGGTTAAGTGGGAACCCCACCTGGCTTAAATGTTCTCACTAAAATTCCAATGACATTGCATTGATTTGTAACTTTGTACTACAAGCTCAATAGTAGGAGCCCTGCCTGTGTTTTTTCAAGCCCATACCATTTACCATCCATGGGTCAGGAGCCTTACATATTTTTGCACTCAAGTTTACTGTTTAGCAACGTTCAAGCACTTTAGCCCATTGTATAGACCATTTTTATTGGTATGGCAATGTGATCTCTTATACACATGTTATGCAGCTTCCTTGCTTTTTTGCTCATATGGATTGCCTCTGAGGACACCTAATACTAATGGTGCCACTTTTCCCTGTGTCAGTTTAGAAAGCCTTTACAGGATGAAGCCACCCTCCTATTTGCAGGCCTTCATTGAATCGTGGGTGGATTGCAGTACATGACACTCCACGCTCCATATGCGACTCTAGCCAGGTAGTGGAGTAAATGATCGCTTAGAGAAGTCTTTTGGTTCTCTGGTTATACCAAGAGGGAAACAAGACACCCTACTCAAAAGGGCAGAGACCTGTGAGTATCTGTTGTTATTTCAGCTTATGTATATGATAACCGAAAATATTCTAAAGCAGCACTCTAACTTTAAAAGGGAACACTGGAGCATACCCTAAGCACAAGCCGAGGGCGGCTAGGTTTAAGGATGTATGTAATACCCCAGTGAGGTATTTCAATTTCTACACCTTGCTGCTGTCTTTAAATGCTAACCACAATGTCATCTGTGTATTGAGTCCAGGTCCGTTGTTGTCACTGTGCATTGATAATGTTGCTATGAAACAAGTTTTTACATGTATTGTGCCTGGTTCACCATCAGGTAGCAGCGGATATATGGCAGAGAGATCCTTAGATAGAATGGAACTTACCATTCCATTCTCCCCCTTTTGACCTGTTCCCTACCAAAGGGAGGGGTTGAAGTTCAAGTTAGGCCCAGTCTAGACTTAGTAGTGGAGCTGAGAAGACATGAAAGATGTAGCAGTGAGGGGAAAGTTCGACCTCCTGCAGAAGTCTCAAAAGAGAAGTAGCTCATAGAGCACCATGACTCCTTACAGATCTACAGACAGAGTGTCACTAGGGGGTCAGCAGCCAAAAGCACCCCACTCCAGAGACACCAGAACAGTCCTAACAGTCTAGCTACCAGACTAAAGCCGAGTTTAGCACAGCAGAGAGAGAGAGAGAGAGAGAGAGAGAAAGCAGAATACTGAAGTTTGCCTGCCAGTTTATACCAAAGCCTGCTGGAAATCCTGAATATTGTCTGGATGCAAGTTGATACAAGTAAAGCTGTTGAACTTTATAAGAGTCTTGACTTATTCTTCACCATTACTTATCCCCTTTATTGCCTCGGAGCCTAACCCTGGGGAGAGACAGTATCCGGTTAGGAGCACCGTGACATACAGAGAGACTATTAAGGGCTGCACCACACCACTCGGCATCCTACGTATAACCCGGGACGCGAGCGGTTAGATGCATTGTCTCCAATAAATCTGTTGTGTGGGAATATACTGTAATTGAATAGCTAATATTATCTTCTCATATGGCTTCACCCCTGATTTTGGCTTAAATAAAACCACTATAAACAAATAATATGGTGAGAAAAGATATACATCCAGATTAATTAATCAAGCAAATATAAATGTTCACGGACTTTAAAACTCAAAAAACAAAATAGTTTAATGTTATCCAGTATAAAAAAATCCAAGGGGCGTGTAACCTCCAAATGTGATATAATATTGAAAGTACAGGCCAGGTATCACATAAAACCTCTAGGGTAATCTGTGGCATCTAGTGTGTATTAATTTGCCACAATGACACACCTCTCCCCTGTAGTTCACCTGGGCTAAATGTACTGCGTGGTATTTTTGTTGTCAAATAGTATAATTACTGTCACATTTAACGTGCCTGCCCAATATATGGATAGATATATTTTTGGACCTCAGTAACGCAAGGTTATCATCCACATGATATAGGGATCAAATTGGGCAATATAGAATGTGCTATAATTTTTGCACCCTAGGGATAAAGACCATCGGCCTCTGAATCTAGGCAAGAAACCCAGTGCTAGGCACAGTAACTGCACCGCTCTCACCACTGGGATATGAGCATCACCCAGGAGATGGCCGTACATCCATCTATGATCACTGGGTATGCCATCCACTGGGGACGAAATAATTGTGCTATACTCCCGCTAGTAGATGTGCCAGCTGATATGGCTCATATACAGCCAACTATCAGCCACAGCTAGCAAGGAGTACTAGTACTGGACAGCTCAGCGCGTTTCTGTGCGCTTCGTACGCGCACTTCTTCAGGAGTACAGAGCACCAGTAATAACAGAAGAGCCCTACCTAAGCCGCACTTCTCTAGTGTGAGAGTCGGTGTTCTAATGTGGCTTGATGTGAGCCACGGCACTATGATGGCCATGATACCTCCCTGCTTAAGTTGCTTGTGGGCCAATGACTCATTGGCCCACAAGCAAGAAGCAGTGAGGAATCATGTGTTCAGATGGAAAAAATGACAAATATTCTAAAAACGAATATATAGCACTATCGTCTATAGTGCTATATATTCGTTTTTGACCCACGCCTGTATTGAGCGTGCAATATTCGCATATTACGCGCTTATTACCTTGCTGATTTTCCATAAAAAAAAGAATGTAGAATATAACGAATATACGAATTTGCGAATATATGATGAATAGTCTACAAAATATTCGCAAAATATCACAAATTCGAATATGACCTCTGCCGCTTATCACTAGTCTTTATCCCTAGGGCACCATAATTATTGCATATGCTATATGGTCCAATTTGATCCCATGTGGATGATAACCTTGTGATACTGATATGATATATCCATATGTTGGGCAGGAACGTTAAATGTGACAATAATTTGTCACGCAGTACATTTAGCCCTGGTGAACTACAGGGGAGAGGTGTGTCAATGTGGCAAATTAATACACACTAGATGCCACAGATTACCCTAGGGGTTTTATGTGAAACCTGGCCTGTACTTTCAATATTATATCACATTTGGAGGTTACACGCCCCTTTAATTTTTTAAATACTGGATACCATTAAACTTTTTAGTTTTTTTGAGTTTTAACGTCCATGAACATTTATATTTGCTCAAATGAAACCATTGTAAATCCAGCTAAAAGGCCCAGCAATTGTCTTATTAACTTACCATTAGTAGTTTCTGTCGTGTTTTTGTGCAGAGTCGTATAACTGGTTTCATTAGTATGTGTACCACCTGCGGGAAAGATAGTAGTGTCATGGGTGCAGGAAAGAAATGTATAAATCCAGCTAAAAGTCCCAGCAATTGTTTTAATAACTTACCGTTAGTAGTTTTTGTCCCGTTTGTATGCAGAGTCGTATAACTGGTTTCATCAGTATGTGTACCACCTGTGAGAAAGATAGTAGTGTCATGGGTGCAGGATTTTTATTTTTGAAAATAAGCATTTTTAATTCAGGTGAATTTTAAAGATGAAGTCTTGTGAACCGGATGTATGCCTGGTCAGTCTAGATGTTAAGACACTCTACAGCTGGATTGCACACAAACAGGGATGCAGGGCTGTGGGGGAGGTACTCTGCACTAGGGGGAACAGTTTGGACCGCACAACTTTTATCTCTTTAACTTGTTTATATAGAGAACAACATTTTTGTATTCAGGCAAAAGATTTTCCACCAGCCCATAAGTATAGCCATGGAAATCCCTTGCATACTGATCTTTAGACTTAAAAGTACTGTATTAAACCTTTTGGTCAAAATGATCAGATTTCCTATGTTTGCTTCATGGATGTAAACCCAGCGCTCCGTGCCTGTGCTTCTGAACCCACGCGCAGGTACAGGTGCCGGGCTCCCTCACTCCCTCTTGCTGCCATGCACAGTGCTGACAGGAGCGTGCAGAAGGTATTTTAACTGGGCATTGGCACTCCGTTCCGGCACCTCCTTCCCCTGCCGGCATGGGCACAGTTACATTGTTCCTGGCCGCTGCCAGCATCCTCTTTCTTACTGTGAGTGGAGCTTGTGCTCCGGTTCAGAGTTCTACAGTGTTTATACGGCATGCACTCTCATGTCTCTCCTTTATACGCATGCCCTCTAACTTCCCCAGCCTATGGCTGGTCTGCAATGTGTATTTAAAGGCGCCTTCTTCAACAGAAAGGCACCCAAGCAAGTAAGTTTCTAGCTTTGTCTAGTCCGTGTCTTTAACTAAGGTGTTACTATTTCTTGTCAGAAGAACAAGGGGTGTACTTAGACATCGCCCCTCTGAGGTAATTGGTCACGTAGGACAGCAAATTTGCACCCGCTGAACAAAACAATAGATATGTAGCTTGGGCAGTCGTCTAGTGAATTTGTGAGGGATTGCACCTTCATTTTGTATCCTGGGTTCCATTTTACTTTGCTGGTTTATTTTAGGTCAGAATTGAGAATTGCTGAGCCGTGTGTAGAGACAAGCAAAGTTAATTGCTTATTAGTTCTCAGTACTATGTGTGCCTGATGTTCTAGGAGTGCAACTGGTACTAGATACTTTTCGAGGCTAAGATAAGGTTTTTTGTAATCAAATGTGCTTGACTTGCAAGCATCAAAAATAAGTCATTAATCATGTGATGCTTACGTAAAATGACGATATCTGTGTTTGGCTTCAGTTCTAGAAAAAGGGTATAAATATTTTGTATCCGCCCAATAAAGATGAGAGAGAGATCATTCTGATACAACCTTGACCCTGTGTCATTTATCTCTCCTGAGTATACTCGTACTTTTATCTGATTTGGACCCGAGCAGATCATAGATGTAAGGGCCGTTTCACACGAGCGGATGCCGTGCGTGGCATCCGCTCCGTGAAAGAGTGCCAAGACCCGCTGCAGACTGCAGAGGCACGGAGCAGTAACATGACTGTTAATGCTCCGTGCCTGTCTGTGATCTCTTTCCTACGAAATCACAGTTGTCACTGTGATTTCGTAGGAAAGAGATCACAGACAGGCCCGGAGCATTAACAGTACATTTGCCCTGACACATTATAGTCTTGACATCCATTTGGTAGCTACTTTGCTATTATACAAACATGGGTAAATGTATACAGCAATTAAAGGGTTTCTGTCACCGCACTTTTCACTATTAAACAGGCTGACATTATACATGTGCAAATGTCACCTGAATTTGTTATGAGCTCCTGATAACATGCTCCACAAACAAGTAGCATAGATTGCAGCCACTTTGAGAGCATATATTCTTGGTTGCAGGATAGCACAGGCGGATACACTGGTACACCGTGCACCTGGAATAGTGGTGTCTGTCCGTGAATTATACATATTTACTGACAAACCAACTGGAAGATACTGAGGGCATCTTAGGTTTATATCAATACCACTAGCTGCCGTTATTGGGAGAAATACATTTTTATTGCACAAAATGGTACATGTGTTTGCAACAAGGCATCAGTAGGCCATGATTGAGGAATAAGAGGGGCTTTATGGACACCTGTTTCTCCTCAATGTCATAGGTTTCCGAGCATATCCATAAAGTGTACTTATATCAGCATCACTTTGCCAGTTTTTAATATCATTATATTTAAGGGCCCTAGTATTTTATAATTTTACAACTTTTTTGCTGGTACTAAAGGTTATGTTTTACCTTCTCAGACATTCATACTGTGAATCCCGTCACATGTTTAATAACACTATTTTATATTATCTGACTTGTATTCTGTACTCTTCAGGGGGCTGCAGAAACCTATCAAGCTACAGTGTTAAAGGCAGCAGAGTGACCAGTTACAATCAACCTTACAACACTGCTGCAAGATGGCGGATGACAAGGTAAGGTCACCCGTCACCAAATCCAAGTCTCTGCGAGGTGGGGAAAAACAAGTTAAGACACCCATCACCCCAGGGCAGGATAGGCAAATCTGAAAGCCAGTATTAGGTAATGGATACCTACAGTCACAGGTACCAGCTTAATAGCCGTAGTAAATAAGAATCAGTTATAAGAATAATAAAAGGAAGTTGTTTTCTGTTCTTAGCCCGATCCTTTAATTTACATTTTTCACTGCACTGAACCCGGGAACCAGCCTGAAGGAGCACACCATGACACAAGATCTCATCAGGACCACTACCACTCCCATCCTCTGCATCGGCTACTTAGGGGGCTTGCTGCATTTACACTGATCAATATTTCTGTATAATGTCCTCCATGCTGCTGCATCTGGGTGTGGGTGAAAAAGAGAGGGGAGTTGATATCAAAGCAGCTAGACTTTACTCCTTCTGGAACTGAGTTCAGGAAAAAAACTGACAATTGCAGATGGAGCCTGCAAAGGGGAAACCTGGTATAAACGTATTCTGAAAATTCACATGAAATGGCAATTACTCTTATAAGGTTAATCTCCATCAAATGTTTAGCTTTAAAAATCAGTGCAAAACTAGTAGTGATGGTTATAATAGGTTCTTGTGCCTACAGCATGGTACCCATGAGACCTGTTAGGAAACAATGATGTTCTGGCATTAAGAATCATCCTGATGGAAATCATCATAAGATCCAAAAAAGAATACCAAAGAGCTTTCTGGTAGAGGACAAATGTATTGCAACTGAGAAAACCTAATTTTTATTAAATATTTTACTAAAAGTAAAACTTGAGATATATATTTATATTGTGAGGTAGTGACGGGCCTCATAGCTGCTAGGGGAGATTCATGGCAGGAGTTTCCATGTCTTCCCTGTCAGTCATCAATTCTGAGACAGCACCAGGTGCCACAATAAGTCTGGGATAAGAGCCCAGCCCAGACTGTCAGTCAGAGAGAGAGTCTTGGTGAAACAGAGTCCTGCTGGAGGCTCTGTACGAGTGGTCTCAGCCGGGCTTGCTGAGGTGCCACGGGGCTAGGTGCTAGCCGGAACATTGAGGGATGCCGTGACGTCTGGGCGCCAGGGTCACGAGGCCGGAGTTGGGAGGACTACTGGGCCACACTCCCCCATAAAGGTACTGGACTTGAGACAGTGTGTGAACAGTGCTCTGTACAGCCAGGAGGCTGATGGACATTGGGCAGGGAAAGCCACATGTTATGACCATGTGTGAACGGTGATTTAGGCGAGTCAGGGATATGTTATGTTTAGTTAGAGCCCAGCCTGGCAAGTGTTTATTATTTTGTACAGTTGTTTATGTTTACGCGGATGTGCCCCAATAAAGCACAGTGTTTGGACCTTAAACTTGGTGTCTTGCGAAGATATCTGTGAGAATGACTCCCGAAAGAGAGCTAATCCCCCACAATTGGTGCCGGATGCGGGCAAGTGTCCGTGCTGAAAAGTAAAAAGCAACACGGTTGCTAGGGGCAATGACAACTCAGGAGCCTGTTTGTTCATTGGAGCAGGTGCTGCTGGCGTTAATATGGCCTTTTTTTCTGTGGTGCAAACTGTGCAGGATTTAAAGGGCCAGAAGCCCGGTGAGAGAGACTGACTTGTGGGGGAAAAAAATTCAATTTATTTGGGGGGGGGGGGGGTCTTTGGCTAAGTGGACTTGGTTGCTGAAATGTCTGTTACCATGAATTTCATGATGAAATATGCCAGATGGTGGCAGCATATAAAACGCCGAGAAAACCTGGCCAAAGAGCTGGGTTATGGCCCAAGTGAAATGGCGTGCTGTGATGTAGAGCAGGAGGCTTTGAGGGTGCAATTGCAGTGGGCCGCAAGACAAATTCTCCAACGTTGAGTGGACCCTTTGCAAAAGTCCAAGGTGTTGGTGCTACAGTTGGAGTTCCAAAGGCAATGTATGCCATTGCCAAGGGCAAACGTCGGGAAGACAAGATGGAGAATAGTGCGGTTTTCTGGAGTTCCTATATTACCTGCGAATGTGCACAGAGTCCAAAAGGGTGCGGCTGGAGTGACCGTCCTGGAAAATTAGAGACTCCAGGCCATGCTGTTTCTGGTGGCAACGGGTGTCACAGCGGACGTACACTTTGTACCAAAGATAACACACCAACCAGGCTCTGGACGAGAGACAGGGGAAGGGTCACCTGCTAGCTTATCCCTGACCTCTTTCCCTGCACTGCTCAGCCCACAGCAGACCTTGAAGGTAGGTGTACTAGTGTCCTCCAGCCTGGGCTAACAAAAACCCTGAACTCCCTAAGATGGTGAAGTGGGGAGATAGAAGCAGTCTGCTCGCACAGAACCTGGATGGACAAGAAGACACAAACAACCGAACTAGCAATGACACTTATCTCTGAGAGCAGGAACTGACAGCCAAGCTTCCCAGACCAGAATGAACAGTATAATCCGCTCAGGACACTGGGCAGTGTGCTATTTAAACTAAAAGACCCCACCCAGTGCACCTGAGAGAGGCGGATCCAGCACGGCTCCAAAGCAATCACTAAACTCGTGCTGCTATCCTGGCTGACCTCCGCACATCGTCAGAGTGGGGCATGACAACGGGTGCAGTAAGGAGTCGGCCGGTGTTTGGGATACCAGGAACCAAGAAAGGGCTGTTGATCTTGGTAGAGACATCCTGGGAATATCTTCGTCTCCCGAGACTACCGAATCCACGACGTCAGGCGGTAAGACTGTTCCTGTTGATAATTTTGTGGCAGTCCCAGTGACGGTGAGCCGGCCGCAGTGGAAACCGGCTGGGTCGGTGACTGAGAAATCACAGAGGTGAGAAACTGTCTCGGAATTGTATGACATTGGGAAATATGCAGTGTCTGAACAGGCGGGTATGTCTGTTGCGGTTACTCCCTCGCAGGAACCTGCAGGAGAGAAGGTTTCTGGGTCACCCAAAGAGCCTGTGATCAAAGTTAGATTTGTGGTGGTTCCCATGCTTGCCCGGGTAAGAGGTAGCATAATAGAGTGATAGAGTGTTACATGTTCGGGACAATTATGCGAATAATACGTACTATCAGGTGGTTCTCACTGGGGAATGTTGGGCCATAATTTTCCCTTATGCTTGGAGGTTTTGAGTAATGGAGACACTTCTGCAGAAAGTGACAAAACTCCTGCAGAACCTGTACCTGTCCCTTTAAATTATAATGTGAAGGAGCTGCACATTGAGAACAAGGGTGCAGATAAAATGCTAAATGAAAATGGATGTTACGTCTTGGTGAAATAGGTGATGATGATGATGACATGCCTTTTCAATTGCAGGATGTGGTCGGGGAAATAGCGCCCCCTGGAGGAAAAAGATATATTAAAAAAGGCAGACTGATTGATAAATATTGTGAGCACAGAGTGAAGCAATCCTACTCTGGTTTACATGTAAGAAAGGGTGGCAGTCCTAGAGGGTGTACCACACGTACCAGAAGTGAATATCCAGTCTCCACAGTGTTCTATGATCAATAAAGTAATGTCCCAGGTAGGGATTAACTTGTCAGTGCCCCTAGAGGCCAGCGTTAACACTGACATGAACGGCATAGGGGATCAGTGGCGCACCTACAGGGGGGGTCCAGCGGGTCTGGACCCTCCCTAGAACAACCAGGCCAAATTTTTTATTTTTTTATCCTTCAGGGACGCACCGCCGATCACCACAGGCGGCGCGGCCCTGGATGTAACTGCGGCGGCGGGCCGCCGGCGGTGGTGGTGGGGGCCGGGGGGAGCAGTAGGAGATGAGCGCTTCCATTGTGGAAGCGCTCATCTCCATATCTAATCCATCTGTATCGCTGTACTTAGGACAGCAATACAGATGGGGGCATTATTTTGGGGGCACCATGGGGGAGAGGAGCACTATGGGGGGGCTCTAAAGGGGCTTTATTATTTTTTTTTACACATTATGGCAGGCACTATAGGGGAGAACGGCACTAGGGGGCATCTGGTGGCACTATAGGGGCATTATTTGGGGGGGCACCATGGGGGAGAGGAGCACTATGGGGGCTCTAAAAGGGGCCTATTTTATTTTTTTACACATTATGGGGGGCACTATAGGGGAGAGCGGCACTAGGGGGCATCTGGTGGCACTATGAGGGAGAGGAGCACTATGGGGGCTCTAAAAGGGCTTTTTTTTTACACATTATGGGGGGCACTATAGGGGAGAACGGCACTATGGGGCATTTGGTGGCACTATAGGGGCATTATTTGGGGGCACTATGGAGAAGTGGGGGTTCTAAAGGGGCCTTTTTTTCTTATTGGCACATGGGGGCATTATGGCATCTGGTGGCACTAAGGGGGCATTTTTTACTGGCACATTATGGGAGGCACTATAGGGGAGGGCGGCACTATGGAGGAGTGGAGCACTATTGGGGCATATGGTGGCACTTTGAAGCAGCATTTTTTACTGGCACATTATGGGGCGGCACCATGGGGGAGAGGAGCACTATGGGGGCATCTGGGGTGTCTAAAGGGGCTTTTTTTTTATTGACACATTATGGGGGCACTATAGGGGAGAATGGCACTATGGGGCATCTGGTGGCACTATAGGGGCATTATTTGGGGGCACTAAGGGGAAGTGGGGGCTCTAAAGGGGCCTTTCATCTTATTGGCACATTATGGGGGCATTATGGCATCTGGTGGCACTAAGGGCGAATTTTTTTACTGGCACATTATGGTAGGCACTATGGGGGAGAGGAGCACTATTGGGGCATATGGTGGCACTTAGAAGGGGCATATTTTACTGGCATATTATGGGGGACACTATAGGGAAGGGGGAGAGGAGCACTATGAGGGCATTTACTGGGGCACTTTATAGGGGTATTTTATGCTGGCATACATTATGGGGACATTAGCTCAACAGCGGGCACTAAGCGGGGGTATTTCATATACTGTCATATTGTAGGGAGAATTATTAGTACTACGAGGTATTATGTGGAGCTTTGCTAATACTGGGGGGCTATGAGGAACATGATTACTAGTATGGGCACTATAGGGGCATTATTACTACTAAATGTGCTCTTGCAGAGAATTATTTCTATTTTGGGGAGCCCTGTTACTTTGGGGGGCACCCTGCCACGTTATCAGCTTAGCACAATAATTTTGGGGGGACATTATCTTTATACTATTGGTGTCTGGGTGCAGTTATTTTTTTAGAGCACTGTGTGCCAATAATTGTTGAAAGAGGCACTATCTGTGTGGTAGTAGTATTTCTAGGGGGACTGTTTCTGCAGTATAGTATTGGGGGCACAGCGGGCACAGTATTGGGGGTGGCAGGAAAGGGTGTTCAGAAGATGTGAAGATGATGGAAATGTGGGAAACTAATGTCTGTGTGTTAATCTCTGCAGAGACGGGAGATAGCTGAAAATTCATCATGGCGGTCTGGTCTGAATGGAGAAGATGAGGAAAGAGAACGTCTACAACAAAGGTGACATCACTGGATGTAAGAGGTATGGGGTGCTATGTAGGAGAGGAGATGCTCCGGCTGCTCCCCCTGCCATTTGCAGAAGGAGGATTCAGAGCTGGGTGAGGACAGCCAAAGGGGGCAGCAGGCAGATGGTGGGGGGAACCACAGGCCTTGAGCAGGATCTGGGGAGGGAGGAGAGCCGAGGAGCTTCCTGGCTGTAGCCGGCTGTTTATTGTATGATGTGAAGCAGGCACTGCAGCCAGGACAGACCTCCCCCTCTCTCCGTATGATGTGTAGAGACAGGCCGCAACTATAGAATGTCAGCTGTACAGTGTTTGTTGGGAGTGGCCTATTATATATAGGAGGGGCTTTTAATAATGGACGGGGCCCAAAAATTGTGCCAAGTAAAAGAATCAGCACAACACACTACACCCCCTCCCTGCAGTTTTAAATATAAAGAGGGCTTTGAAAAATTGAATTAGCACAGCACACTACACGTGCCACATTTTTTTGCCTTTCGGACCCCCCTAGACAAAATTCGTGGATGCTCCCCTGTAGGGGATGTATGCGCTGTAACCATTAGCAACTCCGAGAGGGAAGCTACTAGGTCGAAGTTTTGCGAAGTTGAGGTCGTTACTAGTAGCAACCAGATGATAGTTGTATCTGACATAACTAGAGTCAAGTGGAGAGACTTCAGTCTAATGTCTGAGACCCATACCCAGGCCGTGGTAAATGATCTGACATGTCGGTACATCTGCAAGCAGGAAGATGATTCCTTCCTCTCTCTACAGTCCCTAGATCTGATAAAGAAAAAACTAGCTGTCTTCATAGAGTCACCGAAGAAGGCTGCAGAGGGGTCAAGGGAGGAGACCCCGAAAGAAATGAGTAAGATGAAGGATCTACAGCCTGATATCCAGTTGAGGAGGAAAGGCGCCAAAGAAATACAGAAAACTGCAGTAGACACCGATAAAGTGTTTGAAGGGACTTTCGGTGGAACCCCCACAAAAGAAAAAAAGAATTGTGATACTCCTATATCTGCTGCTGCAGAACCCAGCGAGGAGCAGTTGGACTGGAAGGCCCAAGAGCGGGGTGCTTCCTACAAACTGGTGCAAAAAACTGAGAAAAAACTGAAAAAATTTGACCGGCCCCATGCTGAAGAGAAATACATCTTGGCCCGATATGCCAAAGAACATGACCAAGAAAAAGCGGGTGCTCGGGAAAAAGAGACCAAGGCCCTCTCCTTGGCTAGAGCCCTTGAAGAAGTGCAAGAGATGCGGGATGAGTTTGAAAGGCTGAACAAGCAACTCAGAGCAGAAATGGAAGCTCTTGTGAGCTCAAAAGATGACATCCGGAAGAAAGTCTATGAGTTGGGGAAGTCTAAGCCAGAGCCTGTTAAGAAGGGATCTGGAGATGGTGGTGCTGCGGTGCTGACCGAGGCAGAGAAGACGGAAGATCTTTCTGCTGAACCCATGGATGGGGGTGATGTGGAAGCAGAGGCCAAGAGACTCACGGCAGTTGGTAGCCAGGACCTGGTCCCAAAAGACGTCCCCCTCAACCTACAAGGCCTTCCAAGTAGCTAGCAGCATGCTGGAGAAGTACGAGAAGATGGACGACCAGTATGTGGATCCTGTTCACTACAGTGGGCTGACTCTCCTGAATGCTTCCCGAAAGGAGAACCGTGTCCTAAGTGATCCTCTGGAGAAAATACCAGAAATCGACGAGTCTGGTGAAGTCCCTGGTGTCCCCGGTTCCTCCTACCTCAGTGAGAAAGAGGAAAAGGACTTAAAAGGGCAAGTATATGATGCCGGTCCAAGAAAACCAAGGCTGAAGAAGTTATGGCCGAGGTGTGGGAGGACGTGAAGTCCTCGGGTGCAGCAGTGACCAAAGGAACGGCTACCGAAGTGCAAAAAGCCACTTAAGAAGCAGAGGTCTCTGAAACTGCCGCCAAAGAGGGAGTAACCACTGCTGGGAAGAAGAAAGAAGTAAATCGGAGGCACGTAAAAGAAGCAAGCGTGGATAAGCCTGCTCTGCT
Organism: Bufo gargarizans; assembly: GCF_014858855.1. Lineage (NCBI taxonomy): Eukaryota > Metazoa > Chordata > Amphibia > Anura > Bufonidae > Bufo > Bufo gargarizans. The sequence goes on from NC_058080.1 coordinate 319,485,305, forward strand.
GAAGGAGCTCCGCAATATAGATGGCCTTGCGGTTCGCCCGGCAGTCGTTTCGCTGCGAACTTTGCTCGTTAGCTGTTCGCTGAACAGGCGAGCATATGACGATATTCACGCCAGCCATATTCTTTTACATTGTGAAGAACTTTGACCCATGACACATCCTTCAGGTAGTACAAGACAGCCAATTGAGATGTTTCAGCACATGGACATACCCCCTACCTTATAAATAAACCAGATCTTGCTGCCATTTTACATTCAGTCTTTTGCCAGTGTATGGAGAGGTTGCTGTGTGGAGCAGGGACAGACTGTTAGGGACACAAATCGCTAGCTAATAGAGCTAATAGAGTCCTTTTAAAGGGTTTCTACCACTTTGTTTACACATAATTAGCTTTCAGACACTAGCGATCCGCTAGTGTCTGCTCTGCCAAACAATCCTAATATAATAGCTTTTGGGGCAGCCGTTTCGCTAAAAAAAGAACTTGATATGCTAATGACCCTCTAGGTGCTATGGGGGCTTCATTAGCACCTAGAGGATCGGTCTACCTTCACAAAATGCCGCCGCCCAGCGCGTCCCTCCAGTGCAATTCTCACGCATGCGCCGTGCGCGTCTGTATTCGGCGCATGCGCAGTGAATGTCCGACCGCTTCCCTGCTCAGACATCTCCACTGCGCCTGTTCCTCGGAGCACTATGACGTCATCGGCGCAGTGGAGATGTCTGAGCAGGGAAGCGGTCGGACATTCACTGCGCATGCACCGAATACAGACGCGCACGGCGCATGCGCGAGAATTCGTCCGCTTGATCGCATTCCGGAGGTGATGGGCAGGCTGGAGGGACGCGCTGGGCGGCGGCATTTTGTGAAGGTAGACCGATCCTCTAGGTGCTAATGACGCCCCCATAGCACCTAGAGGGCCATTAGCATATCAATATAAGTTATTTTTTTTGCGAAACGGCTGCCCCAAAAGCTATTATATTAGGATTGTTTGGCAGAGCAGACACTAGCGGATCGCTAGTGTCTGAAAGCTAATTATGTGAAAACAAAGTGGTAGAAACCCTTTAAGGACTGGTATAGGTGTGCTATCGATAGGTGTGACATACTGGGGTGTAATATACTTATAATATACTTTCTAACATAGAAAGTATATTATAGTGTATTTGTATTGTGCACCAGTTGTGTGCGGTTCTGCTGCGATACTGCAGCCACACAGAGTACCAAACGCTATTTGAAGAAATAATTTCTACTGGTGTGATTAACCAGTTGCCCCCCCCAAAAAAAACTGATTGAAGCAGGGGTGTTATATACCAATAATATACTTTCTATATGTAGTGTCCCACTAGGTAGGGGTGGGCACTACACAAGGGTCAATTGGTGTGCGCGTTACTCCTACTCACAAGGGACAGAAATGTTATATTTAATTGTGCATTTAATGTATGTTCTAATGTGTTGTTATATGCAATGTACCCCTGTATGATGCAATAGCAGGCCTAGTTGGGTGTAGTTAGACATCCCAGACACTAGAGGGAGATAGGGAGCCCCTAGTATAAATGTCCAGGCCCAGACAGGGAGAGTTAGTGCAGTGCAGTGTGTGCAGAGTCATGAGTCTGAGAAGACAGAGGCTAGAAAGCCTGCTCCTGACATGCAGCTTGATAGCCCCGGCTGCTAGTGATGTCCAGGAGGCTAGTGAGAAGCTCCAGCCTGCCTGAAACCAAGAGAGCCTTAGTTAGCTCTGAAGACATCCCAGTAGCAGGACCCAACCTCCTGGGAGAAACCCACAGTCAATCAACAGCCAAGTGAGGAAACTCCAGGGTAAGCTAAGCAACCCTGATGGGCAGATGCAAATAGAAAGGAAAGCAAGGATTTAATTAATACCTGAGGAAGATAGAGTAACCAAGGATTTAAGCCACCCTTTAGGCATCCGGGCCTTGGGAGATAAAGCCAGAGCAGGAGTTCTAGAAAGGACAGTGTACATTGATTCTGAGGAAAGGTACAACATGCTGCTGAGTGCTTGTGAAGTTACCCTCTGCGTATCTTGCATAAATATTGCCTGCCATTCTGTGAATAAGCCTAATTGTGGACTGTGATTGAAAGACTGTATTAATACCTGCTGTACAAAGTTGGACTGTTCAGTAAAAGTAACGTTTGGTTCACTATTCTACTTGTGTACCTCCATCATTCAACTACCAACCGGCGTGCCACCGTCCAAAGGCACTGGCGTCACAAATCCAACAGGGACCTTGCCCCAGGCACTCAAAATACCCGTAACATCCAGGGCACCTCAATCCACCATCAGGCCTGGTCCCTATATACAGAGTGTGCCCCAGAGGAACCGTGTCTACCTCTCCTTCACTGCCACGCGCCTGCCCAGGGTTCTCCAATACAGTGAGTAACCCTCGATTGCCCATAACCGTGACCTCACTTCGCTATACCCTGCAGGTCTGGCGTGTTGCATATATAGTATCAAAAGGTAGTTTAGACGCACAAGTTTGAGTGACCACCACACGGGGTGCCCACAGTCGAGTAGTATCACCCCACTACTCAAAATAGTATAGAATAATTATATAAAGAGACTGGGCACACCTCCAGATATTGGGCCACTGACTTTAATGATATTCGAATAAAAATGACAATCATATGATAAAACCTATAAATAGTATATTGATATTAAAATACATGAATGCTATAACGATACAATCATAAATGAAAGCGCTAAAAATATGAAAAGCGCAACAACTAGAGTAGTAACTAATGTGGCAGAGACTGACAATCACTGACAATGGAATAGTTCCTTGAAAACTACAGTACGTTTACAGAGCAGCCGGCAACAGGATCTTTGTTTAAATATCAGTGTCTTTCAAAGGTACCAGCAATTTGCGGAACAGCCGACAGCAAGATAGCAGCTAGATGAACAGCTAGATGAACACTCTTATCCCTGTTATACAAGGTACTGGCACTCCGTATCTATAACAGGCAGCTTTGTACTACCTGAATAGCGCACACAGTGAGGCTGGTTCAGTGCAAGAGAAAGCTGAACATACAGCGGCGTCCCGCTGCATGTATGGCTCAGCAATGTTTCGCTACAAAGTTACTTAGTAGCAAACTTGATTACACCGACCTCAAAGTCGGAACGGTCTTACCCGCTTGGTGCGGCCCCAGCCGTCCTACGATATTCAAATGGACTTTAGCTCTCTATCCACCAGAGTTTCGTTCGCTGGCGTAGGTTTGCACACGTGGGTCCGCCGGTTTGGCTTCGGATCCGATGTAATAGTGCCCTCCACGCGAACCTTCAGTGGACGATAAGCAGCAGTCTTTGTCCTTTGAGTAGTGCACTACTTCTTTAAGCGATGGGGGGTCAGACCTCTGCACTTTTGCCCCCTCCCCTATCCAATAGAGTGCCTTGATTAGTTGGTACATATGGCTGTGCTTGCTCCTCCTCCCATTGCTTGCTTGATGCACATGGAGGTGACTAGGAACAGCACACCATATGTGCGGCGTCTGCGCTCCTGAACATAGAAGCCCAACGGCTTAGGTAGGTTTAGCGTAGGACCCGCCTGACCTGAGACCACCTTGGCGTTCGGTAGGCGGGCTTAGATCTGTTTTGATCAAAATATATTGACTAAGTGTCTCAGATATTATCATATCAGAATGAGGACTTTGTCCATATATAGTGCTTGCATCTACTTTAATAAGTGCATTATTATCTTATTTCTGTGGTTTTCTCCTTTTGAAATGGAAGAGGCAGGCCGTTCTGCAGGGGTGGTAGGGGTCGGGCAGGTGCACCAGGCCGCAGCCTAAGTGGGAAGTTGCAGAAGGTGCATGTGATTACATCAAAGGATGCACCAGACTTGGTTAAGGTGGCTCACTCAGTCTTCCACTTCTGCACCCTCCTTACCCTCTCTATCTGCACCCTCTTCAGTCTCTGCTGTATGCACCCCCAAAGACACCACCACCACCATATCCCCTCTGCTCGAGTCAGAGGAATTATTTTCCCATCCATTACAAGACCTTACTGATGCACAGCCATTATTGGCATCGGATCAGAAAGAGGAGGTATCAACGGTCGCCACCCAACAGTCTGACGACAGTACCCATATCAGCCCAAGGAGTGTGGTCCCCGCTGTTGCTGCCTACTCCGAGATCTCTAATGTCAGTGGTCGTGAAGGTGACGAATCCGATGATGACGTGTCGATGGACGTCACGTGGGTGCCCACAAAAGAGTAAGAGGAGGGGAGTTCAGAGGAAGAGACGGAGCAGCAGATAGGGAGGAGAAGGAGGAGAAGCAGGCCAAACTTACAGTGCACAGGAGGCAAAAAGCAGACTGCTAATGTGTCTGAAACTAGCCATCTACCATGCACCAGGCCATCCCTCATTACCCCCAGTTACCACTATTTTTCAAGGTGTGCCATGCCAGCCTTACCCCAACATGTGTCCCTTAACATCACACGTGCCCTGACCAACACAGTTACTGAGAAGGTCCACTTAACCATGGACACATGGACAAGTGCTTTTGGCCAGGGCCTAACTTTCCATGACGGCACACTGGGTGAATGTTGTGGAGGCCGGGAGCGACTCGTACCCTGGGATGGTACAGATGCTATCAACACCAAGGATTGCAGGCCCCAATTCCATCAGGGTTTCCGCCACCACCTATGTTAGTGGCTCCAATCCCCACTTCTCCTCCTTTTCCTCCTCCTCCTCCACTTCCACCTCAAAATGATCCATGTGCAGCACCAGTCAGTCATCAGTCGGTATCTGGAAGCAGTGTAGCACTGCAGTGAGGAAGCGGCAACAGGCCGCGCTCAAGCTGATCTGCCTAGCTGATAAACAGCACACCGCCGCAGAGCTGTGGCAGAGGATAAGAGACCAGACTGAGCTGTGGCTCTCGCCACTCAACCTAGAACCAGGCATGGTTGTGTCTGATAATGGCTGTAACTTGGTGGCGGCTTTGGAACTGGGCAACCTTAGACACATCCTATGTCTTGCCCACGTCGTTAACTTTGTGGTTCAGTGGTTTCTAAAAACATACCCTAATTTGCCTGAGCTTCTAGTGAAGGTGCGCCGCATGTGTGCACATTTCCGCAAGTCACCGACAGCTTAAGCCGGTCTGTCAATGCTGCAGTAGCGCTTGAAATTGCCAGCTCACCGCCTGTTGTGAGCACGCGCTGGAACTCCACGTTTCACATGTTGGCCAAGCATTGTGAGCGACAGAGGGCAGTTGTGGAATACTAGCTGCAACATGGTGGTCGCCTTTTCAGCTTCCGCTAAGCGAGGAGTGGGCATGTATGTCTGACCTCTGTGAGGTTTTACACCACTGTGAGGAATCAACACAGATAGTGAGCGGAGATAACACTATTATTAGTGTCACCATCCAACTTCTGTGTCTTCTCAAACGCTCGCTGCTCAAAATGAAGGACGATGCTTTGCATGTGGAAGAGGTGGAAATGGGGGAAGACATTACACAGGTTGATGATAGCCAGACCACCCTCAGTTCGTCTTCTCAGCGCGAATTGCAGGCTGAAGAGGAGGAGGAGGAGACGTTTGCCTCAGCTACAGAGGGTAGTACCCATCTAATTTTTGGCAGCACTTGCACTTTATTTACAAGTAAATATACAGGAAAGGATGTTTTCAATCAATTTTCCCTATAAAATCGTTTTTTTTTTTTTACTTTGGTTTTGTGCGTAAAACCTTAATTAGATTGTGGGCCTGGTGATTAGTTTAAGGCCTATAAAGCAGCATCAGCATGGTAAAAAAAATGAGTGGCAAGGTGACTCTGTGTAGATAGCAGCATGAAGAGGCAGCATGAAGAGGCCACATAGTGGCACAATGACTGAGTGGATATAAGACTAAGGCCACAGATTGTTTAGAAAGATGCAGATGGAAACAAATCTGTGGAGCTATATGACGTTCACCTGCAGATTAATGTAGATTGCAGCCCACAAAAGCAAGTTGGGCTTATCGATTCCAAAACCTTAATTAAATTGCGGGCCTGGTGATCAGTTTAAGGCCTTTTAAGCAGCCCCTTTAACAGAGACCTCCACAGTGGCCTTCCCTTTAACAGCGACTTTCACAGTGACCTCCCCTTTAACAGTGACAGCCCCTTTAACAGTAACTATTACAGTGACTACCCCTTTAACAGTGACTTTCACAGTGACCGCCCCTTTAACATTGACTAACAGTAACCGCCCTTTTAACATTGACTTTCACAGTGACTGCCTCTTTAACAGTGTCCGGCCCTTTAGCAGTGACTTTCACAGTGACCGCCCCTTTAAGCAGTAAAGAAAAATGTCTGGGTTTTTATGGAAACCTGGAGTAAAACTGTGTTTATAGCAGTTGGTATTTGAAGAGAAAGACTTGCAGGCTTGTATTGGGGGGCTCATTTTTTGGGAATATCTCAGGAACGGTACATCCTAGAGAGCTGAGACCCGATCTAAAACCTTCCCGGACACCTGATGTACCTGTGTGCCAAAATTAGTGAAGATCGCTCCAGTCGTTTGGTCGCACATAAAGAACGTCTAGACAGACAGACAGAAACTCATTTTTATATATATAAGAGATATATATTGTTTAACATAATACAAACTGTGTTGCCACTCCTCTGTTTTTTCATTTTAAAAAGTATAAAAAATCTGACAGTGAAATGCGTTGGAAAACAGGCTGTTTAAAGGGTTGGCAAACAGGCTGTTTAAAAAACAGCCTGTTTGCCAACCCTCAATTGACATTATACTTAGCATTCTGTATTAAAGAATGCTATTATTTTCAATTATAACCATGTTTTAATGGAAAATAATAAAATCTAAAGAACACCTAACCCAAACCCGAACTTCAGTGAAGAAGTCCGGGTTCGGGTCTGGCTATCACATTCCGTTTTTTCTCACGCGCGTGCAAAACGCATTGCACTCGTGCGGAACTGACTGCAATTGCGTGCCTACTCGCGAGTGATGCATCCTGAACGCATCCGGCCCTCACCCACGACACTCATGTGAAGGGGGCCTTAGGACACTTGCAGACGAGAGTTTGTTCACACTGCGAGTCCGCAGCGCAACTCCTGGCCTGAACTTCCAGCGCAGCCGGGGATCACATAGCATTATATTGATTTACAGTTCTGGAATGTATTGGATAACACTGGCAGCATTACGCTCGTCTGCAATGACCCTTAGGATACTGGATTTTTTTTCGTTTTTGCATTTTCATTCCCCATCTTCCTTGAGCCATGACTTTTATTTTTCCATTCACATAGCTGTTTGAAGGCTTATTTTTTGTGGGGCAAGTTGTACTGTCGAATGCTATATTTAATATGGCATACAATGTAGTGGGAATTTTCTTTCCAAATGAGGTGGAATTGGAGAAAATAAAATGCAATTCCTCCACCGTTTTATGTGTTGTTTTTTTCACACGGAATTCCCTTTGCAGCGAAGATGACCTGTGCCCTTCATTCTCTGGGTCAGTACGATTACAACGATACCACATATGTATAGTTTTTTATGTCTAAATAAAGTAAAAATAAATGTAAACTTTGAAGTTTTGAAAAAAAATATCACACCACCATATTCTGATCCCCATAACTGAGCTGTGTAGGGGCTCATTTTTTGCGGGACAATCTGTAGTTTTTATTCATACCATTTTGGAGTTTGTGTGACTTTCTGATCACATTTTATTACACTGTTTTTTGGAAAGAGAAGCAATGAAAAAATAGTAAATTAGCCATTTTGAACCTTTTTTTCCATTAAGCCATTCGCAGTATTGAAAAATGTTTCATATTTTTAATAGTACAGGCATTTTTGGACGCGGTAATGCCCATAATGTATATATTTTTAGTTATTTATGTATTTATTTTTTAATTCTACGGAAAGGGGGGAGATTTTAACTTTTATATGTTTTAAAAACTATTATATATTACATTTTTTTAAACTTTTTTTAAGATTTTGAAGCTTTTATTTGAGCCTACAAAATTATTTTTATTTTAATTCTGAGCAATCATGGATCATTTAGATCCATTATTTGTTCAGAATTGCTCATTTCTTATGTTGGCCTGCCACCTGCTGGCCAAAATAAGAATTTCAGCTTTAATTCCCTGGGTCTCTTCAATTACCGGCATCCACATTGGTCGCATAGGATACAGGTAAGAAGTGTTTTTTCACCCTTTAGATGCCGTGATCTCACTTGATCACAGCATCTCAAGGCTTTAATGACCGCAATCACCATTATTGCTGGTTGCGGTCATTGGCCGCAGGTCTCTGCTGTTTGAAACAGCGGAGACCCACCGGCCATGACGCCCGCTGCATGCACGAGCAGGAGCCATGTTTGCACTTCGACCCTGTGCCGTACATGTACGGCGCTGGTAGCGGAGGGGTTAAATATTTTATCTATAGCTGTAGCTCAGTACAGCTGCTAAATCTGCAAGGATGTTCAGAAATGTCCTTCCATAACTTAGTGCGGACTGTCCAGACATATATAGTCAATGGGTAGTCTAGTGGTAGTTAATGAAAAACACCCGGCTACAGCCAATTTCTGGAACGCACATCGCCTAGCATACCATTCTTGGATGTTAGGAATATGGAATATTAAGGAATAATAAGAATAAGTATTAAGATAATCACTTACCTGTAGTTCTTAAAGTATTTGATGTAGATTTTATAGTGGCTTGTGGTGTTAATTTTGTTGTCGCTGATGTTTCGTGAGACACAGATATTCTGGCATCTGAAAAATTGGAAAATGTATTAAGACACATAGAATTAAAGGGGTGGTTCCCCCTGTGGATCTTTTCTGCAGACCCCCCAGTGTCGCTGGACCAGTGTTGGGAGTCACACCTACCTAATCCCTATTGGATTCTGACTTCATCACTCCTCCTCAAGCATTGCATGTCTCGGGCATTCCCATGTCAACAACCGAGGGGGCATCATCTCTAAATGCCACTCTTGGGCAATCTCTTTAAGCCTTAGGATACCAGAGGGTTTTTTGTTTTTGTATTTTCATTTTTGTTCCCTATCTTTCTTGAGCCATAACTTTTATTTTTCCATTTAATAGCTGTATGTGGGCTTATTTTTTGTGGGACAAGCTGTTGTCACGGCGCTGTGTGGATGGTAAATAGTGATGGACGAACATCTGCTGGGATGTTTTGCGATCGTGCGTACGCGATCAAATTTTCGCGAACCACAAGTTTGCGGCGGGTCCCATTTATTTTAATGGCAGGCGAACCTGAAAAACCTTCAGCTCATATTTGCAGCCAAAAAATAATTACTAGAAGTGCACAAATAGTCCCACAACATGGACAGTGACAAACCAGATATATTATTCAAATTTGCGATCTCCATTCATTATTTCTTTTCAATGCAAAATATCGGCAATATTATTTTTGCGTACGCACATGTGCAAATGCACTATACAGTACCCAAATGCACTATAAAGAAATTATATTGGTCTATAACACCCCGCTTCAATCGGTTTTCGGGGGGATGACTGGTATATCACACCAGTAGAAATTATTTGTTCCAATAACACTTGTCCCTCTATATACCTGCAGTATCGCAGCAGAACCGCACACAACTGCCGCACAATACAAATGCACTATAATATACTTTCTAACATAGAAAGTATATTATAACATTGTACAAGGAAGGCAATCCATTAGAATATACATAAAGATAAAACGTAACCTTTAATAATGTTACTATGAGGGTCCATTCACACGTCTGTAAGCGTTTTGCAGATCCGCAAAACATGGACACTGGCAATGTGCATTCCGCAATTTGCGGACCGCACATCGCCGGCACTATAATAGAAAATACCTAATCTTGTCTGCAATGGCGGACAAGAATAGGACATGTTCTATTTTTTTGTGGATACGGAAGCACGGATGCGGAAGTGCGGATCCGCAAAAGCGGATGCGGACAGCACATTCCAGCCCTATTGAAAAATAATGGGTCTGCACCCGTTCCGCAAAATTGCGGAACAGATGCGGACCCATTTTGCGGATGTGTGAATGGAAAAGATATTCTTCAAAATGAAAATAAATTAAACTATTAAATGTAAGCAAAAAGCATAGATGTGGTAGACAATAACAAGTGCTCGGCGGCACCAAATCAGAAACCATATGTCCTACCACAATCCGGGGGGTGCCAGTGGACATCCATGAATCCCGGAGGGAAAGCAAAAAACATCTATCCCTGGGCTAGATGATGATGTGGTATTAAAGAACAGGGTGGGCAAAGAACTGTCCCTGATATTGCCCTACAGGGGAATACTATTCTGGCCCTGATAGCCTAACCACAGACCACCCGCCCTGATAAGAGCGACCCCGTCCGGAACCTTACCCTATATACAAATGGCCCTAGTAAGCCCTTAGCCCCTAGGCCCCTGACTTCCAGGTGATCACTATATAGATCTATGTGTTTTTGACTCATTATAAAAGTATATTATAAGTATATCACACCCCTCTGTGTATCACACCTATCGATAGCACACCTATACCAGTCCTTAAAAAGACTTTTGTGGCCCTATTAGCTCCACACAGCAACCTCTTGCTACACTGGCAAAACACTGAATGTAAAATGGCGGCCAGATCAGGTTTATTTATAAGGTAGGGGGTATGTCCATGTGCTGAAACGTCTCAATTGGCTGTCCTGTACCATTTAATGGATGTGTCATGGGTCAAAGTTCTTCACAATGTAAAAGAATATGGCGAGCGCGAATATCTCCATATGTTCGCATGTTCGGCGAATCAAACTAGGGAAAGGCTAAAGGTCACCATTTTGTGAATCCCTAAACCAAGCCCTGACTTCTATAACAGGAGACTCCCTCAGGCCTAATTCCAAAAGATAGGGGAATACAACAAACTAGAAATAGGGAAAAGACACTTAACTCCGAAGTACGCGGAAGATCAGGAACTCAGAGGAGAACCAAACACCAGCACTTCCACAACCAGAAAGAAGCTTTCAAGCTAATAGCATGATGGGTGAGACCAGATTAAATAGAGGAGTTGGAATGATTACTTAAGCTACACCTAAGACAAAAGGTGTGGTCATAACCAGCAACAACACAGAAACAGGTGAAACCAAATAGGCTGTCAGATCACATGATGTGCAGCCAGTCTCTTAGATCTTCTGACCACTGTCACAGGAAAGACCATGACAGTACCCCCCTTCCTTCTACGTGTGGCCTCCCAGGACTGACTTTATGATGAGCTCTGTGAAAGGCTTTCACCAGACGACTAGCATTAATGTTGGCCGCTGGAACCCACATCCTCTCCTCTGGTCCATAACCCTTCCAGAGAACGAGATACTGGAAGGATCTACAGATAATTTGGGAGTCCACTATCCTTGCGATCTGAAATTCCAGATTACCGTCCACAATGACAGGAGCGGGAGGCAAGGAGGACGGTTCAACAGGTTCGACACATCTTTTCAACAATGACTTATGGAACACATTATGAATCTTCAAAGCCTGAGGAAGTTCAAGACGAAAGGCTACGGGGTTAATAATGGCAGTGATCTTATATGGACCAATAAACCTTGGACCCAACTTCCAAGAAGATACTTTCAACTGAATGTTTCTTGTGGACAGCCACACAGAATCACCCAGGTCCGGACCATTTATATATCTCTTGACAGCCATACGTTTATAATTATTGCCCTTTTTTTTAATGATTATTTTGAATTTTCTGCCAAATAGATGATAAAGAAGAGGAAAATCGCTCCTCTTCAGGTATACCAGAAGTCTCCGTACCAGAAAATTTGCCAAATTGCAGGTGGAACCCATATGCCCCAAGAACGTTGATTTATCAGTGGACTCCTGTGGTTATTTATGGCATACTCAGCTAACAGCAAGAATAAAGATCACTCCTCTTGGTTCTCAGAGACAAAACATCTCAAATAAGTCTCCAGATTCTGATTAGTGCTTTCAGTCTGTCCGTTCGACTGAGGATGAAAGGCCGAAGAGAAGGACAATTGTACCCCCAGACGAGTTTAGAACGCCTTCCAGAATTTGGAAACAAATTGAGTCCCCCAATTAGACACATTAGAAGTTATACCATGTAATTTTCACGATGTTATCGACAAACACTTGTGCAAGAGTTTTAGCATTAGGTAGACCTGGCAATGCTATAAAGGGGGCCATCTTACTAAAGCGATCAACAACCACCAAAATCACAGTTTTTCCTGAAGAATTTTAGGTCCAAGGTCGGGAAGGGGTGGGCAATGGAAGTAAAGATCTGGAAGGCCGAGTATGTATCACTTTAGCAAGTGCACAAGTACTGCAAGCAGACACATAGTCCTTAACACAGTTACGTAACTCCGGCCACCAGAATCTACGAGAGATGAGATTGACAGTGGATCTGCTACCACGGTGTCCTGTGAGAACCGTACAGTGATGTTCCTCGAACACCTTGTGACGTAATTCAGAAGGAACAAACAACTTCCCTGGAGGACAAGAATCTCGTGCATCTCCCGGGGCCTCCAACACCTCTGCCTCAAGGTCAGGATATAGGGCGGATATAACTACCCCTTCAGACAATATCGAACAAGGATCTTCTGAATCACCTCCCCCCCAGAAAAGCTACGCGACAAAGCATCAACCTTGACGTTCTTAACCCCAGGGCGATAGGTGACGATGAAATTAAATCTGGTAAAAAAAACTACGGCCATCTGGCCTGCCTTGGGTTCAGTCGTTTAGCCGACCCCAGGTAAGCCAGATTTTTGTGATAAGTAAGCACAGTAATAGGATGAATTGCTCCTTCCAACCAATGACATCACTCCTCAAAAGCCAACTTAATGGCCATCAACTCTCTATTACCCACATCATAATTCCTTTCTGCAGCCGAGAGTTTCTTAGAGAAAAATGCACATGGGTGCCATTTACTAGGTGAAGGACGCTGCGACAAGACTGCTCCTACCCCTACCCCTACCTTGGATGCTTCAAATTACACAATGAATGGCTGCGACACATCCGGTTGCACGAGTATAGCAGCAGAAGCAAAATAATCCTTCACCGCAGAAAAAGCTTGTAATTCCGCATCGGACCAGACTGAGACATCAAACCTTTCCTTGTCATGTCCGTTAAAGGTTTAACCACAGTCGAGTAGTTCAAAATTAATTTGCGGTAGTAGTTGGTGAACCCAAAAAACCGCATAAGCGCTTTAAGATTTTCGGGTCGATCCCAGTCCAACACAGCACAGACCTTCTCTGGATCCATACGAAAACCTGAAGATGAGAGTAGGTAAGCTAGGAATTGCACTTCCTGAACTGCGAATAGACACTTCTCCATCTTAGCATACAATTTATTCTCTCTTAGGATCTGTAACACCTATCTCACGTGAACCTGATGAGTCTCCATATCTGGAGAATAAATAAGTATGTCATCCAGGTACATAACAACAAACCTCCCCACCAGATGATGAAAGATATCATTAACAAAATGCTGGAAAACCGCAAGAGCATTAGTTAACCCAAACGGCATGACCAGACTCAAATTTACCCTCAGGGGTATTAAACACCGTCTTTCATTTATCCCCTTCCTTGATCCTGAACAGATTTTATGCCCCTCTTAGGTCAAACTTATATAACCTAGATTTGGGTAACTTCACTCCGGGAATAAGATTGATAGGACAATCAAATTCCCGGTGTGGGGGAAAACCCTGGCAACCACTCTCAGAAAATATATTCGAAAAATCTGAAATGAATGAGGGAACAGCTTTAGTGTTCAAGACAGAATACGATGTATTAAGACAGTTGTCCATGCCCTAGTCGCTCCAATCAAGAATCTGTCTCGCTTGCCAGTCAATGGTAGGATTATGTTGGCTCAACCATGGTAAACCCAGAACCAACGGAGCAGGCAGGCCCTCCAGCACAAAACGAGAAATGGATTCCTGATGAAAATCACCCACTCTTAAACGGATGTCCAGCACCATCTGTGACAAACATTTCTGAGTAAGTGGTGCTGGTGGTGGTATATTGCAAACACCAAAATATTTTTCTCTAATGTACTTGTTGACAACCTATGCAAATGGATGAACTGACCATCAACTAGGTTAACCCCTGCTCAACTGTCAATAACCACTTCAATTCCAACTGTTTTGTACTCTAGGTACACCTCAGCAGACAGGAGAAACCGGGTACTACCAGTAAATACAAAAGTGAGTTCTATGACTCCCCACCAATACCACCAAGAGTAAGATGTATTTTATTTTATTTTTTCAACTTGAAGCTAAACATAAGGACAAACATTAACAAAATGTTTGCTTTTTCCACAGAAAAAAACATACTCCCTTCTTATGACTAAAACTCTTGCAAGCAGGCCCAGGGGTAGCTTCCCATAACTGCATAGGTTCATCACCAGACATAAACTCAGGAGTCTCTCTACCCAAGGTGTCAGAGGAAGCCGACATGTTATATGCTAGTTCGTTCTGAGAGTGAGGGACCTTATATTTCATTCTCAGGCGCCTATCCATATGTACAGAAAGCGACATAGCCGCCTCTAATGACTCAGGATTTTGTGAAAGGCCAACATGTCTTTTAGCCTCTCAGATAATCCCTGACAGATTTGGCTACGGAGAGCTGGATTATTCAACTCCTTATCCATAGCCCATCTCCTAAATTCAGATACTCCCTCAGGCCTAATTCCGAAAGATAGGGGAATATAACAAACTAGAAATAGGGAAAAGACACTTAACTACGAAGTACGCAGACGAGCAGTAACACAGAGGAGAACCAAACACCAACCGCATAGCATGATGGGTAAAACCAGACTAAATAGAGGAGTTGGAATGACCACTTAAGCTAAACCTGAGACAAGAGGTGTGGTCATAACCAGCAACAACACAGAAACAAGTGAAACCAAAGAGGCTGTCAGATCACATCACGTGCAGCCAGTCTCCTAGATCTTCTGACCCCTGTCACAGGAAAGACCATGACAGTTGTACTGTCTAATGCCCCATGGCATACAATATAGTGGGAAGCAGAAAGAAAATTCCAAATGCGGTGGAATTAGAAAAAAATTTCAATTCCTCCACGGTTTTACAGGTTTTATTCCCACGGCATTCCCTTTACAGCAAAGCTGACCTGTGCCCTCCATTCTCTGGGTCAGTACGATTACAACAATACCACATATGTATAGGTTTTTAATGTCTAAGGGCTCTTTCACACTTGCGTTCTTTTCTTCCGGCATAGAGTTCCGTCGCCGGGGCTCTATGCCGGAAGAATCCTGATCAGTTTTATCCTAATGCATTCTGAATGGAGTGAAATCCGTTCAGGATGCATCAGGATGTCTTCAGTTCCGGAACGGAACGTTTTTTGGCCGGAGAAAATACCGCAGCATGCTGCGCTTTTTGCTCCGGCCAAAAATCCTGAAGACTTGCCGCAAGGCCGGATCCGGAATTAATGCCCATTGAAAGGCATTGATCCGGATCCGGCCTTAAGCTAAACGTCGTTTCGGCGCATTGCCGGATCTGACGTTTAGCTTTTTCTGAATGGTTACCATGGCTGCCGGGACGCTAAAGTCCTGGTAGCCATGGTAAAGTGTAGTGGGGAGCGGGGAGCAGCATACTTACCGTCCGTGCGGCTCCCGGGGCGCTCCAGAGTGACGTCAGGGCGCCCCACGCGCATGGATAACGTGATCGCATGGCACGTCATCCATGCGCATGGGGCGCTCTGACGTCACTCTGGAGTGCCCCGGGAGCCGCGCGGACTGTAAGTATACCGCTGCCCCGCTCCTACTATGGCAACCAGGACTTTAATAGTGTCCTGGATGCCATAGTAACACTGAACGCATTTTGAAGACTAATCCGTCTTCAAATGCTTTCAGTACACTTGCGTTTTTCCGGATCCGGCGTGTAATTCCGGCAAATGGAGTACACGCCGGATCCGGACAACGCAAGTGTGAAAGAGGCCTAAGGGTACTTTCACACTAGTGTTTTTCTTTTCCGGCAAAAGGGCTCAATGCCGGAAAAGAACTGTTCAGATATATCCCCATGCATTTTGAATAGAGAGTAATCCATTCAGGATGCATAAGGATGTCTTCAGTTCAGTCATTTTGACTGATCGGGCAAAAGATAATTAGCATGCTACGGTTTTATCTACGGCCCAAAAAACTTGCCTGAATGCCGGATCCAGCATTTTTTCCCATGGGAATGTATAAGTGCCGGATCCGGCATTCAAAATATCGGAATGCTGGATCCGTCCTTCCAGTCTGCGCATGCACAGACCGAAAAAAAAAAGTTAAAAAAAATAGTGTAAAAATTCATTTCAACTTTGAAAAAAAATATATTTACATCACCATATTCTGAATGGTAAGAGAAGCAATGAAAAAATGGCAAATTAGCCATTTGACCCTTTTTTCCATTATGCCATTCGCCGTATTGGAAAAATATTTTTATATTTTTAATAGTACAGGCGTTTTCAGACGCGTTAATGCCCATGATATTTATATTTTTTGTTATGTATGTATTTATTTTTTAATTCTACTTAAAGGGGGTGATATAAACAAAAAAATGTATATATCAAGTTTTTTTTACCTGTTTTTACAATTTTTAAGCTCGTATTTGAGCCTACAATTTTTATTTTATTTTTTATTCTGAACAATCATGGATCTTTTAGATCCATTATTTATACAGAATTCGTCATTTCTTATGTTGGCCTGCCACCTGCTGGCTAAAATAAGAATTTCAGCTTCAATACCCTGGGTCTCTTCAGAGAGACCCAGCACATTGAATTCAATTACCGGCATCCACATTGGCCGCATAGGATACAGCTAAGAAGTGTTTTTTTCACCCTTTAGATGCCGTGATCTCACTTTATCACGGCGTCTAAAGGCTTTAATGACCGCGATTGGCATTATTGCTGGTTGCAGTCATTGTTTGAAACAGCAGAGACCCACCGGCCATGACGCCCATTGCACGCAAGAGCAGGCGCCATGTTTGCACTTCGCTCCGGCACCATACATGTACGGCGCTGGTAGCGGAGGGGTTAAATATTTAATCTATATCTGTCGCTCAGTACAACTGCTAAATCTGCAAGGATGTTCAGAAATGTCCTTCCAGAACATAGTGCGGACTGCCCAGACATTTATAGTCAATGGGTGGTCCAGGGGTAGTTGAAATTATTTGCCTCTGTCTCTTTACATTTGAGTATTTATACCTTCTCCAAGTAAAGAACCTCTTTAGTCTGGGATATAATTTTTACTTGGATCCAAAACACCCGACTTCAGCTAATTTCTGGAACGAACATCGCCTAGCATACCATTCTTGGATGTTAGAAATATGGAATATTAAGGAATAATAAGAATAAGTATTAAGATAGTCTTAATCCCTTACCTGTAGTTTTTACAGTATTGGATGTAGATTTTACAGTGGCTTGTGATGTTTTTGTTGTCGCTGATGTTTCGTGAGACACAGATATTCCGGCATCTGAAAAATTGGAATATTTATTAAGACACATAGAATTAAATGGGATGTTAACCCCTGGGGACCTTTTCTGCAGACCCCCCAGTATGGCTGGACTAGTGGTGGGAGTCATGCATAGCTGATCCCCACTGCTGCGTTTCTGGCTTCACCGCTGCCATTTGAGAGGGAGGGATGGAGCAGGTGATGAGGTAACTATGATTCTCACACCACTGGTCAGACAAGGTCCCTATGGTGAATAATCTCTTTAAAGCATTAACATTTTCCTAAAGGCTTTTAGGATTAGTCACATTTTGTTGTAAAACTAAGTCATGGGACAATCTCTTCAGGGCTTCTTCACATGCATTTAAAATTCTTGGTACATTATGAATTTTGAACACTTTTCATAGTATTTTTCTTACTAGATCTTTTGATGGTCCTAGAGATAGGCAAATATACTAGAAAATACCACCACACCCAGACATTTACCAAGAAAATGCCAAATAAACAAAATGCTTATATACAGTGTCTTGCAAAAGTATTCACCCCCTTGACGTTTTTCATATTTTGTTACATTACAGCCTTAAGGCCTCATGCACACGACCGTTGTGTGAATCCGTGGCCGTTGTGCCGCTTTCCGTTTTTTTTCGTGGACCCATTGACTTTCAATGGGTCCGTGGAAAAATCTGAAAATGCACCGTTTGGCAGCCGCATCCGTGATCCGTGTTTCCTGGCCGTGAAAAAAATATGACCTGTCCTATTTTTTTCACGGCCAACGGTTCACGGACCCATTCAAGTCAATGGGTCCGTGAAAAATCACGGATGCACACAAGATTGTCATCTGCGTCTGTGATCCGTGTCCGTTTTTTCCTATCATTTCAATAACAAACTTGACTTAGATTTTTTTTTTCATTTTTCATGTCTGTGGATCCTCCAAAAATCAAGGAAGACCCACGGACGAAAAAACGGTCACGGATCACGGACCTACGGACCCCGTTTTTGCGGGCCTTAAAAAAAAAACGGTCGTGTGCATGAAGCCTAAGTTGAATGTTTTTTTAATCAGAATTTTATGTGATGGATCAGAACACAATAGTCTAAGTTGGTGAAGTGAAATAAGAAAAATGTATAAATAAATAAATAAAACTATTGTTTACAAATAGAAAACAGAAAACTGGCATGTGCATATGTATTCACCCCCTTTTTTAGGAAGACCATAAAAAGCATTGGTGCAACCAATTACCTTCAGAAGTCACATAATTAGTGAAATGATGTCCACCTGTGGGCAATCTAAGTGTCACATGATCTGTCATTACATATACACACCTTTTTTGAAAGGCCCCAAAGGCTGCAACACCTAAGCAAGAGGCATCACTAACAAAACACTGCCATGAAGACCAAGGAACTCTCTGAACAAGTAAGGGACAATGTTGTTGAGAAGTCAGGGTTAGGTTATAAAAAAAAAATCCAAAATCTTTGATGATGCCCAGGAACACCATCAAATTTATCATAACCAAATGGAAAGAACATGGCACAACAGCAAACCTGCCAAGAGACGGCCGCCCACCAAAACTCATGGACCGGGCAAGGAGGGCATTAATCAGAGGGGCAGCACAAAGGCTTAAGGTAACCCTGGAGGAGCTGCAGAGTTCCACAGCAGAGACTGGAGTATCTGTGCATAGGACGACAATAAGCCGTACGCTCCATAGAGTTAGACTTTATGGCAGAGTGGACAGAAGAAAGCCATTACTTTCAGCTAAAAACAATAAGGCACGTTGTGAGTTTGCGAAAAGGCATGTGGGAGACTCCCAAAATGTATGGAGGAAGGTGCTCTGGTCTGTGGAGACTAAAATGAAACTTTTCAGCCATCAAAGAAAACGCTATGTCTGGAGCAAATCCAAAACATCACCCAAAGAACATCATCCCCACAGTGAAACATGGTGGTGGCAGCATCATGCTGTGGGGATGTTTTTCAGCAGCCGGGATTGGGAAACTGGTCAGAGTTGAGGGAAAGATGGATGCTGCTAAATACAGGCTGAATACAGGGATAGTCTTCAGCAAAACCTGTACCACTCTGTGCGTGATTTGAGGCTCGGACTGAGGTTCACCTTCCTGCAGGACAATGACCCCAAACACACTGCTAAAGCAACACTTGAGTGGTTTAAGGGGAAACATGTAAATGTGTTGGAATGACCTAGTCAAAGCCCAGATCTCAATCCAATAGAAAGTCTGGTCAAACTTAAAGATTGCTGTTCTCAAGCTCAACCCATCCAACTTGAAGGAGCTGGAGCAGTTTTGCAAGGAGGAATGGGCAAAAATCCCAGTGGTAAGATGTGACAAACTCATAGAGACTTATCCAAAGCGACTTGGAGCTGTGATTGCCGCAAAAGGTGGCTCTACAAAGTATTAACTTCAGGGGGGTTAATAGTTATGCACATTTACTTTTTCTGTTATTTTGTCCTATTTGTTGTTTGCTTCACAATAAAAAAAAAAAAAACATCTTCAAAGTTGTGGGCATGTTCTGTAAATTAAATGATGCAAGTCCTCAAAGTTAATTCCAGGTTGTGAGGCGCCAAAATACACAAAAAGTAAAGGGGTTGGGGTGAATACTTTTGCAAGGCAGTGTATAATGTGTCTTATACTTCATTAAATAGTTAACATACGGCTGCAAATACACAAAAACCCTACGAAATTGCCTTTAAAACAGCATTTTTCACAGACACTGTGTAAAACCAGCCTAAGTTGCAACTAAGTGCCAGGCACATATCTATTTTTACTGCTCAGTTGTCCATCAATAATGCCCACTAGGACACTATTAGTGGATGAATAGTTAATATTTTGTGCCGTTTGATATGTCTTAGCAAATTCCTACATGCTCTGTAATTTGCAATGTTTTTAGCACCGTTTACCTTTTCTTGCTAAGACTAGTGGTAATGTTTCTTTAAATATGTTATGGGTGTATACTACTCCAGCTGGAACAAGAATCTATCTTTTCTATGAAAAATCTTCTGAAAGGAGGGAGGAGCTAAGCTAGCTTTGGGCTCCTGCTTCTTTTCCAGGAGAAACATAGGTCACAGGCCTCACTGCCCAGGACTGGATATTAGGTTTCAGGCCTGGTCTAGCAATTCTTGCAGCTGTCTAGTGTTCAGTTTAAAGGGATTCTGTCACCTCCCCTAAGGCAAAAAACGATTTAAAAGCAGCCATGCAGCACAGCTTACCTGGATTAGGCTGTGCTGTTCAATCTTGAAATCCGTCCAGCAGTTAGTTCAAAAAACGAGTTTGATCAATGAGGAAATGCGTCCTGAAGGTGCCCAGAGGGGCGTTTTTTTCTTCTGAGAGAGCCCAGTCCCGCCCCTTTTTCAGTGCCCAGCCCGCCTTCCTTTTACTTCCTAACCGCCGCCCCCAGCCTGCCACAGCCTCTCCTGCCTCTCCTCCCCCTCCCTCTTGCCGAACGAAGTCTCGCACAGGCGCAGTACCCACTGAGGGCTGCGCCTGTGCGATCATCAGGAGACTGAGGGCGGCAGCTTCATCTTCGTCACTGGGCATGCGCCGAGCCCAGTGACGTCCGATGCTCGCTCTTCCCTCAGTCAGCAGGGGGAGGAGAGGCAGGAGAGGCTGTGGCAGGCTGGGGGCGGCGGTTAGGAAGTAAAAGGAAGGCGGGCTGGGCACTGAAAAAGGGGCGGGACTGGGCTCTCTCAGAAGAAAAAAACGCCCCTCTGGGCACCTTCAGGACGCATTTCCTCATTGATCAAACTCGTTTTTTGAACTAACTGCTGGACGGATTTCAAGATTGAACAGCACAGCCTAATCCAGGTAAGCTGTGCTGCATGGCTGCTTTTAAATCGTTTTTTGCCTTAGGGGAGGTGACAGAATCCCTTTAAGGAGAAGTGCAGGGTATAATCTGTGAGGAGAACACTTTGGTTATAGGCTTCATGGCATCGACTAATGCAACTGCTCAGATGGAAGTCATGAGGGGAGAGGATAGGGGTGGTAGTAGAGGCAGATGGTGATATTACTCACGGTGTCGGTCGTCGAGCTCTAGCGCTCTCTGGACTGTGCACAGTGAATAGGGGGCACATCCAGGTCCTGCCTGTTAGAAGGCAGGACCTGGATGTGAAGGCAGGACCCATGATATTGGTGTTTTTGAGGTGCAAGACAGGAAATCGATGTTTTGGAAATTAGTAAGTCAGTGCAGTTCAAACTATTTCTTGGAGTATTGGAGGCACAGTTCTCACACTATTTCAAACAAACTTGTGGCTGACTCATGGTGTAGATTCCAGGAGCTTCATGGGGCACTTTCCAAGCTAGCAACAATTATAGTTCAAATTTAGCCGAGGGGTGCAATTCTCACAAAACTTTCTACAATGCTCACTGTGGGGTGTAGACCCTAATACAAAAATAAAATCTGTCACAATGGAACGACATAGAGTCTGAAGACTTTTTCTATCAAGCTAAGGGCTGTGGAATCCAGAAGCCATAAATGTGTGTTATCTCCACAGCACAAACTCTCTTCTCTTGACTTCTTAACTGCATTTCAGGGGTTATGCAAACCGGTAACCAATCCCCGCCACACCCCCACAATGCCCGTGCCTCTCATACAGAGACTACTTACCTGGTCCCCGATGGCTGTGTCCTACCAAATCCCTCCAAAGCAGTCACTGCATCTCCTCATCGTGCAAATCACAACATCCGGTGACGGGGGGTACAGCCAATAGCGGACCGTGACAATCATCTGCCCCCTTGCATCACGTGTAATGTCACCCGTGATGCAAAGGGTGCATGTCAGCAGTGCGGCCTGCTATTGGTTACATAAATACTTAAGGGGCACTGTGGGGGACATTACTGTGTGGGGGAAGCACTGAGGGACATTATTGGCAGCACTATAGGGGGCACTCTCAAAGGAATTTTAAATAGTGGGGACAGTATAAGGGGCATTGATGGAGGCACTATAGGGGGCATTACTGTAGGCAGTATGGACATTTTAATAGTGGGGCATTATAGGAGAGCATTACAGGTGCATTTTTTTTATGGGGAAGTATACAGACCATTAATGGAGCCACTGGGTGCATTTTAATACTGGGGCACTATAGTGGGACATTATTACTGAAGGCACTTTAGGGAACATTGTTATACTTGGGTACGATAATGGCATTTTTACTGGGGGTAAAATAGGGGATATTATTACTGGAGCCACTGTAGGTGCATTTCTATTACAGGGGCATATTAGGGGACACTATTTCTGGGGACACTGTACAGGAATTATTATTGGAAGCACAATGGGGGAGTATTAGTGGGGCATTTTAGGGGAGATTATTATTACTGGAGGCACTATAGGAGGCATAATGATTACTGGAAGCACTTTAGGGGGCATTATTAATACTGGGAACACTTTTTTCATCAGTATAGTAACTTAGATAATTGAAGAACACAGCGGGTGAAGTATTGGGGTGGCTGCAAGAAGACATTGGTGGGACATCAGGAAGGGGAGTTGAATTGAGAATTTGGGGAGGCTGAGGGAAAAGTGAGAAATCTAACATAGTCTAGGTAACAAACTGCAGAGATGAGATGCGGCTGATTTAATTTGTAATGGTTGTCTTGGCAGAATGGAGAAGATAAGGAAAGAGAACATCTACATCACAGGAGACATATTTGGCTGTAAGAGGTATGTGGTGCTGCATTGTCTTGTGTGTTTTTTAGTACTGGCAGGTAGTATGCTGTTAATAGAGCTGGCTCACTGCTGTCGCCTACGGCTCACCTACTCAGCCCCCATCTCCAAATCTTAGAGACAGCTGGAGGAGGGAGAGAGAACATGGCAGCTGGTGCCGGCCACCACAGAGGAGCAGCATATAAAGGTGTATTTTGAGCTGCTGGGGCAGTATATTGTGCTGCACTGTGGTATGTGAGTCTGTAGGGGCAGTCTTTTGTCCTGCACTATGGTATTTGGTTCTGTAAAAAAAACAAAAAAAAACATAGAATTAATAATATTTATACAGGCACTCACACAATTGGGACCACTTGGAGATTCTGTTTTTAAAATGTATTTGATTGACCATATATCAAACATAATTCATAATAAAACAGAATTAATTTATAATAAAATTATTCACAAAACCCCTAGTGATTATACTATACTAGCTGTATATGTTAGTACTTGCTCACAAATAAGCATATTTATTTAGTGTGTGGCTGTCAGAGCATTCACTACTGCCACACAGAAAACAACAACCCAACACTTACACATACAAATAAATAACCAGCTGTGTTAATAACTATTCATATAATAATACTTGACACACAATGACAAAGGTTGTTAAAATGTACACACACATAATCTGTGAAAAAATTTGAAAAATGTCTTAGGAAGTAGTCCTATATATTGTGCACAAAAAATACACACAAAATAGTTATGCTCCTTTTGGTGCTATGTTTGCATCATCTTATATATCTGGTTCAATTACAGTATTTGTTCAAAATTGATTGTTTTTCAGTGATGTTAGTCAATGAATTCTGCCTTAGAGCTTACTTACAATATATTGTCTGTATTTACCGATCGTGGTGTCCCACGTGGTAATCAAATGTTAGAGGCATACCTCACTGCTTCCTTATGTGAGGGGATCGTAACTTGCCGCTATAATGTAGCGGCTTCACTCTCTCCAAGCCCGGCGTCCCACGTGATCGGGTTCTTTCGTGCAGTGGGCGGTTTGTCCGACTCACCCTATCTCGCCGCTTCTTTCTCCCACATGGAGATCGTCAGCCTCTCTATCTCCAAACCCAGCGTCCCACGTGGTCAGGTTCTTTGCTGTAGATGGGCAATTCACTTGGAAGCGAGAGTGCTATATTTCACAATAGCTCTGGTACCGCAGCACCTCTTTCAGTTACCAGATATTGGTGGATGAATTATCATTTGTAGACAGATTCTGAAACACCAAACGCATTTCGGAGTGTACACTCACTCTTTCATCAGTGGTAGAACCTGCTATAGTGCTCCTCCCTTTATATATCCATCCTATAAAAAATCCGAAATGGATCCCAAAAATGATTGGAATCGCTCCATGCGGTTATGATGTGTTTTTCTTATACTTGTTTTTTTCTCCATTGTTGCCATTTAATGCAAGAAGTAATAATTATAGATTATTTCTATCATTCAACCTTTTACTAAAAATATTAAGCAAAAAATTATAAAATACCAATCTTATCCTCTTTCAAATACATATACCTTTGCGACAATCTAAATTATACATAGAATTTATTATACACAGAAAATATTATACCCAGAGGACATTATTAATACATATTTCTCCTCTTTAGCAATTTTCCAATTTTCCAATTTATCGCATACAATTCAAAATGAAGTTCAAGGAGGGGGGAGGGGTCGCAGCTTGGTAGCAATACAAGACTGCGATCCACTGTCAGTGAAGGGCACCCATCCTACTTGACTACAGAAAGCCGAAAAGTTATAGATCAGAATTTAGGCCTGCCGGGAAAAGTGTGTTGAAATCGAAGATTCTCCTCGATTCCTGCCTTGACATTCTGGAGATATTATCTCCTCCTCTCCTGGGTCTCTCCACCTTTTCTATAGCTGCAAATTTAAGGCCCCCTGGATATGTTGTGGTGGTCCTTAAAGTGCTTTGACAGTGAATGTTTCTCATATCCAATCCTTATATTGGTTAGATGTTCAGCTATCCTCTTTTTCAAAGTTCTTTTTGTCCTCCCAATGTACTGTTTATGGCAGGGGCATTGAATAATATAAATACCGTTAGTAGAACTGCAAGTTAAAAACTTTTTTATTTAATGTTTAAATTCATTTTATGTGGAGCTTATTTTTTTTTATTTTTTTGGGGGGGAAATATTGCACTTTTACAGCTATTGCATTTTGCACATTTGTAGAATCCACTAATATTCAGCCATTTATGAATAGATTGTTCTTTTTTCTGAGGTTCCACTGTAGGTGCTTCCTTTAATCCTAAATTGGGGGCACTAATATAGACTATTTGTGGGATTGTAGGAACTAAGGGTCCAACTACCTTATCACTGAGAATGTAATGCCAATGGCGTTTAATAATGCGTTCTATTTGCTTATACTGTGTATTAAAAGGTAACATTAGACGTATAATATCTTCTTCATGTTTGTTTTTTTATTTTTCATTCTCAGTTGTAAAAAAGGACTGTCTGTTCATTGTCCTAACTTTTGCTAAAGATGTCTCTACAACTTTAGATGGATAGTCCTTTCTCAATAAATGTTCTTGCATTATTCGAGATTCTTCTTAAAACGTTTCGTTAGAGGTGCAGTTTCGCTTGATAGGGTGAAACTGCCCTATAGGCACATTGAGAAGCCATCTCGTAAGATGGCAGCTAGAAAAAAAGAATATAACTCTTTTTACTCACCGGCTTCTGATAAGTTCTGCAAATTAATTTATTATCTATTGTAATTAATAGACCCAGGAATTCAATCCATGATTGATTAATATTTGATGTAAAATTGCAAATTATTTTAATTTCTGTTGATTTCTTCTAAAAATAAATGAAGTTCTGATTCACTTTTGTGCCAAATAAAAATATCATCATCAATGTACCTATACCATAGCACCAGGTCCGCCCCCAGTTTAGGGGTGATGTTTTGGTACTCCCATGAATAAATTGGCGTAACTGGTGGAAAACCTGGTGCCCATTGCGGTACATCTGATTTGAAGATAATAGTCAGCCTCAAAATAAAAATAGTTGTGGGTTGAACGCCCTCTGTTAGATAATCTATTTGTTCTGAATGGAATTGGTCACTTAGACCACCACAGGCTTTCTGTAGTCAAGTAGGATGGGTGCCCTTCACCGACGGTGGGTCGCAGTCTTGTTTTGCTATCAAGCTGTGACCCCCCTTCCCCTTGGTCAGAGGCCCCCATCTTGAACTTCATTTAGAATTTTATGCAATAAATTGGAAAATCGGAAAATTACAAAATGGGGGAAAGAGGAGAAAAATTAATTAATAATGTCCTCTGGGTATAATATTTTCTATGTATAATATTTTCTATGTATAAGTTTTTTAAGGTACCATTATTAATTTAGATTTTCTATGTATAATTTTTTAACCATTATTAATTTAGATTGTCGCAAAAGTATATGTATTTGAAAGAGGATAAGATTGGTATTTTATCATTTTTTGCTTAATATTTTTAGTAAATGGTTGAATGATAGAAATAATCTATAATGATTACTTCTTGCATCAAATGGCAACAATGGAGAAAAACAACGCACAAGTATAAGAAAAAACGCATCATAGCTGCATGGAGCGATGTCAATTATTTTTGGGATCCATTTCAGATTTTTAATAGGATGGATATATAAAGGGAGGAGCACTATAGCAGGTTCTACCACTGATGAAGGAGTGAGTGTACACTCCGAAATGCGTTTGGTGTTTCAGAACCTGTCTACAAATGATAATTCATTCACCAATATCTATTAACTGAAAGAGGTGCTGCGGTACCAGAGCTATTGTGAAATATAGCACTCTTGTTTCCAAGTGAATTGCCCAGCTACAGCAAAGAACCTAACCACGTGGGACGCCGGGTTTGGAGATAGCGAGGCTGCTAAAACATATCGGCAAGTCACGATCTCCATATAGAAGAAAGAAGCGGCAAAATAGGGTGAGTCGGACAAACCACCTGCTGCACGAAAGAACCCGATCACGTGGGACGCCGGGCTTGGAGAGATTGAAGCCGCTACATTATAGCGGCAAGTTACAATTCCCTCACATAATAAGGAAGCAATGAGGTATGCCTCTAACATTTGATTACCATGTGGGACGCCACGATCGGTAAATACAGACAATATATTGTGAGTAAGCTCTAAGGCAGAATTCATTGACTAACATCACTGAAAAACAATACATTTTGAACAAATACTGTAATTGAACCAGATATATAAGATGATGCAAACATAGCACCAAAAGGAGCATAAATATTGTTTGTGTATTTTTTTGTGCACAATATATAGGACTACTCCCTAAGATATATTTCACATTTTTTTCACAGATTATATGTGTGTACATTTTAACGACCTTGTCATTTGTGTGTCAAGAATTATTATATGAATAGTTATTAACACAGCTGATTATTTATTTTTATGTGTAAGTGTTGGGTTGTTGTTTTCTGTGTGGCAGTAGCGAATGCTCTGACAGCCACACACTAAATAAATACGGTATACCCATTTTATTGTGAGCAAGTACTAAAATATACAGCTAGTATAGTATAATCACTAGGGATTTTATGAATAATTTTATTATAAATTAATTACGTTTTATTATGAATTATGTTTTTGATATATGGTCAATCAAATAAATTTAAAAACAGAATCTCAAACTGGTCCCAATTGTGTGAGTGCCTGTCTAAATTTTATTAATACTATATAATTCTCTAGATTGGGTGAATCAGATAGACACGAGCACCCTATCCAGTAATACAGGGGGAGAGCTGCCTATTATTAGTTATCACTAGTGTTGATCAAGCACCAAAGTGCTCGGGTGCTCTGGCCGAACACATCTGGATGCTTGGGAAGTCAATGGGAGAACCCCAGCATTAAACCAGGCACCCCCTGTTCTGAGGAGGGGAGGGTTTCTGGTTCATAGGAAAAGGTCAGAAATTGATGGAAACACCACCAAAATGGTTCGGGAACAGCATAGGAAGGATGTCTCGATGCATCTTGGACTCCCATCTTGGGAACCATGTTGTCCAAGTAGTACACCACTTTTACCGACTGACAATAATACGCACAAAACCCCCCAAAAAATAACTTTTAGAGGAAAAATTGTTAAAAAACATTCTTTCCTGTATATTTACTTGTATATAAAGTGCAAGTGCTGCCAAAAATTACAAGGAAGAGGTACTCAGATACAACCTGTATATCACATAATGGCGGGCCTCATTCGCATTGTTCAAATAAAGCACATAGGTATGGGTCCGCGCTAATTGTTTTCCCCTAGAGGAATGTTCACAAGCAGTCACTCTCCTGGAGCCGTCTCTCCTTACTCGATCCCTGAACCGACCAGCAACAGAAACCTTTTATTCCTTCAAAAGGAGATAAATATAGTACAGACCCGCAAAGAAACTGGTTCACAGTGCTTTTATTGTACTTACAAGACCATTTCTTGCCACATCACATATACAAAGTTTTTGTGCATCTCTGCCCGACCCGGGTTTCGCTACCAGCTTCGTCTATACTATACAGTATTTATGTGCTTTTGAAGGAAGAAAAGGTTTCTGTTGCCGGTCGGTTCAGGGATCGAGAAAGCCAAAAGCCAGGAGTAAGGAGAGACGGCTCCAGGAGAGTGACTGCTTGTGAACATTCCTCTAGGGGAAAACAATTAGAGCGGACCCATACCTATGTGTTTTATTTGAATTTTATGGAAGTGTGGGCCTGCTCCTGTTTTTGGGACTGCAGCTGTGTTCAAGAACTTGCATACTAAATTGTTTTGTTTGTGGTGAACTCATTTACATTGTGGTACAATAGTTCAGGTAGTGGGACTCCTACACTAATAAAGCCAATGCACTAAGTAAAAGGGCTGCTAAAAATTACAAGGAACCGACACTCCAAAACACCCTTTGTTACACATAAAGGAGGGCATCATACACACCCTTGAAAAATGATGATTGATGGTGACCCTCAAAAACATTTGGAGCAAGGGCCTGCTGATTTGACCATCTAAAACATTAGGGGCGAGGGCCTGCTGCCGCATTGGTGACTCTAGATAACCTCTAGGCGATTGCACGTCCCTGTGACAGCGACAATCCATTTGGATGTCTGCCCTATCAACTTTCAATGTTATTTTCTGCGCCTACCATGGTGATCATGGGTAACGGGGAATCGGGGTTAGATTCCGGAAAGGGAGCCTGAGAAAGGGCTACCACATCCAAGGGAGGTCAATGGCTGAAATCTCATTGGCTGTTGTTGCCTTTCCCTTTTTTTTTCCTAATTGTGAACCACCCAGAGAGGGTGGGACAAGTTATTAAAGCACAAGCGTCCAAGGAAGGCAGCAGGCTCGCGGCAATTACCCACTCCCGAGGTAGTGACTATAAATAACAATACAGCAGTCTTAAGAGACCCCTGTTATTAGAATGAGTACACTTTCTGTTAACGAGGATAGTGGAGGGCAAGTCTGGTGCCGGCCTCCACAACGTTCACCCAGTGTGCCATCATAGTGAGAATTGTGTTGAATATAACTAAGCCTGATGGGAACGTTAAAAACTAAGGATAATTTTATTGAAATATCTCTAAAATCTTGGGGTATACAACCCACTCTAATAAATACAACACAGGATTTAAGGAGGGGTTACACTGTTTGGTGTGTAGACTATATATAACCACGCAGTGAAACCTATGGATCTGGACTTCAGTGGTGTGCTCGT
Organism: Bufo gargarizans; assembly: GCF_014858855.1. Lineage (NCBI taxonomy): Eukaryota > Metazoa > Chordata > Amphibia > Anura > Bufonidae > Bufo > Bufo gargarizans. The sequence continues at coordinate 319,515,052 of NC_058080.1, forward strand.
AATGTACTAATGACACCTAGTAGCAACCCCACAGTATTATTACCTGCCCGATCACACTGCTCCTCCTAACAGAACTATCTAGTGGCCAGCTCATCCAAGCTGATAGTGCCCCACCAGAATCTGGTCCTAGATATGGTAAGCGTGTGTGCTCTCTAGGACACATTCAAGGCTGTCTCTAAGCTAAATTAGCGTGGCTGGCATCTGGTATATCCAGCTTGTCCCTAATCCTAGGAGACATACACTAGGAATGGCTTAACACGTTTCTGTGCCAACATACACTTGGCACTTCCTCAGCAGCCTAATACATGAGGCATAAATAATAGTAAGTCACTACCTGACTTGTTGCAGTGACGCTCTGATGGGAGCATCGGCGCTAGGGTGGCCGTACGCAGCCACGTGAGCGCCAAAATTTAAAGGGCCAGATGATTCCCCATTTCAAGGTACTCGAGGGAATAAACAACGACGCATTGCGTTTATACATAAATTTCATCCTCACAATGCGAGTATACATAGGGTAGTTAGGAAATATTGGAATATTTTAACCAACGCGTATCCTAATGTGGAGGAATTTAAAAATCTACCACTGATTTGTAATAAAAAGAACCCCAGCCTCAGAGATAAACTAGTACATGAAGATATAGTGAGTAAAAAGGAAACATTGAGACAGAGCACATTGAGGACAATTAAAAAAGGCACATTTCCGTGCCTACATTGTCTTCAAAGTTCCCATATAATTAAGGGTTCAGAGGTATATCATCCCCAAACAGGAAAGGTTTTCAAAATTGAAGTATTTTTTACCTGTGAGTCCAAAAATTTGATTTATTGATCAAATGCCCATGTGGGCTTGCATATGTTGGCGAAACTATGCAGATGGTGAGGGACAGGATATGCAAGCATAAGTCCACAATAAGGACAAAGAATTTATTTTTGCCGTTACCTTACCACTTTGATAGATGTAAACTTTCCGTGTCTCAGCTAAGGTTCCAGGTTTTGGAGCAGGTTATGAGACCAAGGAGAGGAGGTGATATAAAAAAAACTACTCCCTAGAGAAGCATTTTGGATACAAACCCTTGATACATTGCATCCCAAAGGTCTGAATCGCGACATAATGAGATTGCATTATGTATACATAATCAAATTGCTTTATTTGTGTAATTTCTTTCTTTTCCTTTATTGTATACACTATCTGCTCGCTGATCTTCTGTTTTCGATTTTGTGATATCCTCTCTGTATATGTGTTCCGGGCTTATAGTGAAACTAAGAAGCGGGTTGGTTCGTGTTTTTTGTTCCTGCCCATGTGGGGGTGGATTATGTCACTTTGTTTGATTGATGTGCATATATATGTCACTGTGAATCATATCATGTATCCATTGATAAAGGCTATATGCCGAAACGCTTTATATGAAATAATATATCAATGAGAAAATAAAGAAGATTAGTATTTCGCAACGTATTCGCGGTTTGCTGGATTTTTTCATTAAAATTTAAAGGGCCAACATCCCAACCTCCAGGCATGGCTACCGTGCGGTTCACCAATCAGAGGTGAGCCGGAGCTCCGTTCTCCTCTGACAGCAAAAGGCGCACGGAGAGCTGTGCCAGCTGGAGGGCACGCCCACAGAGCGCTACTGTACAAGAGGGGAACCTTTACGGTGGCCATGGTAAGGAAATATGTTTGTAACAAGAGGTATCAAGGAAATATCAGGAAAGTTGCAGATAAGGGCTATATCTACTACAGCTGACTGGATTATCCTCCACTTCACAGTGAAGCTGTGGAGACGCTGTGGTTTTGGTAGCTCTCTGTGCAGAGGTCTGAAGGCCATGTGTCAGGCAAGCAGGCCGCCTTTTTTTTCTGTGTGTGAACAAGCGCCAAGCCTGAAAAGGGACTGTTCTGTTATATGTGTGAATAAACACTGAAGATTGATTTATAACCTGGTCCATTGCCTCTATATTGCGTCCACTAACCTGCCTACCAGAGCGAATCCCCACACCATATACCCTTTTTTGTGTTGGAAGGGGTGCATGGGACTACAGTGTATTCAGTACATTTTACAACACATTTAAAGTGCCTTTGTTTATCCGCTTTCCTCTGGTGGAGTCGAGAAGTCTGGGGCAATCCAGGCCTTGTTCATTTTTTGTAAGAGTCAACCTGTCAGTATTTTCAGTTGACAGGCGGATACGCTTATCTGTTATAATGCCACCAGCAGCATTAAATACCCTTAGACAAAACGCTGGCGGCAGGGAAGGCCAGCACCTCCAAGACGTAGAGCGCCAGTTCGTGCCACGTGTCCAGCTTGGACACCCAGTAGTTGTAAGGCACTGAGGGATCACTGAGGATGCTGACATGTTCTGCTATGTACTCCTTCACCATCTTCCAAAACTTTTCCCTCCCTGTGACACTAGACTGCGCATCAGGGTGAGGGTGCCGGCGGGGTGTCATGAAACTGTCCCAGGCCTTGGAGAATGTTGCCCTGCCTCTGTTGGAACTGCTGTGTGTTCCCCTCGTCTCCCCTCATCGGTTGCCAAAGGAAGTATGGACTCTGCTGCCAGGGTTGTCAGATGAAACTTTTTGGAGCAATTTGTTAACAACGACCTTCTGGTATTGTACAGTTTTTCTCGTCCTCTCCACCAGAGGAATGAGAGATGAGAAGTTCTCTTTGTAGCAGGAGTTGAGAAGCATGAACACCCAGTAATCTGTGTTGTCTAAAATGCGTATAACGTGCGGGTTGCGGGAAATGTGGACACATGCGCGCACCTTCACCAGTTGCTCAGGCAAATTAGGGTTGGTTTTGATAAACAGCTGAACCACTAAGTTTAACATGTGGGCTAGGCATGGGATGTGTGTGAGCTTGCCAAGCTCCAAAGCCGCTACCAAGTTACGACCATTATCACACACAACCATGCCTGGTTGTAGGTTGAGTGGCGAAAGCCACAGATCAGTCTGGTCTCTTATCCCCTGCAACAGCTCTGTGGTGGTGTGTGGTTTGTCCCCTAAGCATATCAGCTTCAGCATGGCCTGTTGACGCTTCCCCACTGCAGTGCTACAATGCTTCCAGCTACTGGCTGATGGCTGACTGGTGCTGCACGCGGATAATTCAGAGGTGGAAGTGGAGGAGGAGGAGGAGAAGTGTGGGTTGGAGCCACTAACTTAGGTGCTGGCGGAAACCCTGATGGAATTAGGGCCCGCAATCCTCGGCGTCGGTAGCACCTGTGCCATCCCAGGGTATGACTCGCTCCCGGCCTCCACAATGTTCACCCAGTGTGCCATCAGGGAAATGTAGCGTCCCTGGCCAAATGCACTTGTCCGTGGTTAAGTGGACCTTCCCAGTAACTGCGTTGGTCAGAGCACGTGTGACATTTCAGAACACATGTTGATGTAAGGCGGCCACGATACACCTTGAAAAATAGTGGCGGCTGGGGACAGAGTACCGCAGGACGGCCACTGACATCAGGCTGCGGAAGACCTCAGTATCCACAAGCCTAAATGGCAACGTTTCCAGGGCCAGTAATTTTGAAAGGTGCGCATTTAGTGCTATGACCTGTGGGTGGGTGGCCGGGTATTTGCGCTTGCATTCAAATACCTGGGGTACTGACATTTGGATGCTGCGTTGGGACAGGGAAGTGGATGTGGTCGCTGATGGTTCTTGTGATGGTCCATGTGCAGGGCAGGAGGCATCCTCGTCTGTGCCTTCGACAGGCGATTGGCCAGCACATACCATAGGGAAAGAGGAGGCAGTGGTGTGACCAGCAGACACAGATTGTGGACTCAGGCATTCGTCCCACTTATTACAGTGCTTGGATGCCATGTGGCGGATCATGCTGGTGGTGGTAAGGTTGATCGTGTTCATACCCTGGCTCATTTTGGTGTGGCACAGGTTGCAAACTACTATTCTTTTGTCGTCCGCACTTTCCTAAAAAAAGCGCCATACTGCGGAACACCTACCCCTTGGCAAGGGAGATTTACGCAAGGGGGTGCTCCATGGAACAGTTGCGGGCATGTTAGGTGTGGCCCCGCCTTCTCCCTTTTGCCAGGCCACTGCCTCTTCCAGACTATTGCGGTGCTTCAGATCCTTCCCCCTCTGTACTGCTGTCCTCGCTCGGCTTTTCACCTTCCCAGGTTGGGTCAGTGACCTTATCGTCCACCACCTCCTCTTCCACTTCCTCGCTCTGATCATCCTCTTGATTGTTGACCTAACCACAACCTCAGTAATTGACAACTGTGTGTCATCCTCTTCCTCAACCTCTTGAGACAGTAATTGCGGTTGAGTCATTGGCAACTGTGTCTCATCATCATCCACCTCATTAAACACTAATTGCTGTTCCACACTGTCATGTTCTTGTGACTGTGGATGCTCAAGAGGATGGGAATTAGGGCACAAGATCTCATGTCCCTCTTCAAGCGTGCTTGGCTTGGCGAGAGGGCCAAATCAAGTAATGGGGATAAAAAGAGCTCCTCCGAATTTCCGAGTGTGGGATCACTTGTGGAAGCATTATCTGCTGCAATCCAACCGACCACCTGGTCGCACTGGTCTGACCTCAAGAGTTTTGTCCTGTGACGCCCTGCAAATTGGAACATGAAGCTAGGTATTGTGGATGATTGTTTTTCTTGTTCTCTGGCAGCAGGCACAGTTTCAACGGCCCAGGGCCACGGCCTCTGCGTGAACCATCAGCATCACGGCCACTTCCCCGTCCCTTACTGCTCACCTTCTTCATATTAAATGTTATATGCACAAGATGTGGCACGGATGTCACCGTTCACAGCAAGCACAGTATATGTAAAAAGTACATAAAGTATGGAAAAAGGAAAATAGATTTCACTTATATTTTTCCTATCTCTGGCCCTGACACACAGAAGGTATTGGGCAGATGTCACAAGTCACTGCAGATACCCTCTATAGAAAAAGTATTGAAAATGATGTAAAAAATATACTAGTTTTCACTTATATTTTTCCTATCTCTGGCCCTGACACATAGAAGGTATTGGACAAATGTCACAAGTCACTGCAGACACGCTCTATAGAAAGGAAAGTCCTGACAAGTACCCTACCTCTCAGTCCTCTCATTCAGTCATTAAACACCCCACACCTCAGCACCCCATCCACAGCCAGGTCCTTGAAAATCACCCACTTTTACACTCCGGTCTCCAGCATTAAAAAAAGCGGCTAAACACAGACCTAGAGGATGCCGAGGAGGTAGAAAGCAGCACACCCCGAAACAAGAAAATCAAGCCCAAACCAATGTAAAATCATCTTGCCCTACCAGACAAGATGAAGAAAAAGCTAGGGATATCTTCGACCTCTCAAAACACATACTCACACGTAATGAGATCTCGCTTTTAGGGAAGGGACTTTCCTTTTGCCCCACCAATAATCCTGATTCTTTTGAACTTTTTGTGGCTCTGAACCAATTCATTAGGAAACTTACCCTTCACAGACATGTTTCCATCAAAAATGTGATTACTTTCAAACCGAGTATGGAATCGCTAAAGCCAGCGGTACCTGTTAGTACACCTATTAGTTCGCCGCTACCCCCCCTCATCTCAGGATGGTAATATAGATCCCCTCGCTACAATTACACCTATTTCCTCCAGGATCCAGCCTAAATCTACCTTTTACCCTCTTGAAAGTAGAGGCCCACACATTGAAACATTTTATAACATGGTTTTGGCTGATATGAAAGAGGGTCTATCCTCTATCCCTATTAATGCATGTGATAAGAACCTCACTCCAGAACTATCCCTAGCCCTTAAAACATTGACCCTAAATACTGACATAGTCATAAAGAGTGCAGATAAGGGGGGGGGGGGGGTATAGTTATTATGGATAGTATCCCTTCTCTGAATCCCTTAGGATTCTTTCCGACCAGAATTATTATAAATGTTTGACACACAATGCTACCTAGGAATACAAAAATATGCTTTATTCACTTATAGACAAGGGCTATCAGGCAGGAATCATTGATAAGAAAATTAAAACATACCTTAAAGTCCCTCATCCATCTACTGCTAGGTTTTACTTTACTAAATTTGTCTGAATATGTTGATGGCATATTTCAGAACTATGTTTCTAAGTTACCATAATCTCAAGGATACAGCTCATATTTTCATCAATCTAGATACTTTCCATTGGCAAAATTCCTATCACTGGGCAACATTAGATGTCACATCTCTTTATAGCAATATCCCACATCGCTTAGGCCTGAAAGCCATTGAGGAGACTCTACTTTCAGATCCCTGTATCCCAGGGACGCAGCGTTCCTTTATCCTGCAGTCCATTAATTTTATTTTGAACCATAACTATTTTTCATTTCAAGACACCATCTACCTACAGAAAAAAGGAATGGCGATAGGGACGAAGTTTGCCCCATCCTATGCTAACTTGTTTATGGGGTCCTTTGAAAAGAAGATGGACCTCCTAACACAATCTAATATTAGACTATATAAAAGGTACATTGACAATATTATAATTGTGTGGGATGGGACAGCTGAAGATCTATTAAAATTTGTGGAAACTCTCAATGAGAATGAGTGGAATCTGACCTTTTCCCTCAAACATCACCCAGAAGAGGCAGTCTTTCTAGATCTGCATCTGAGTATATTATAGGTGGTTTATCTGCACAAGTGACAGGAGAGGAGCTGGAGGCCGATAAGGAAGTCCAGGCAGATGATCCTGAAAGACTGTGACAGTATGCAGTGGAGATGGAGGCAGGGAGTCCCTCTGAGTCCCTTGCACAAATGGCCAAATACATGCATAGTGACAGCCATGTTATCACCATTTGGCAGAGGGATGACTACTTTACAATGTTAGACCCTCGAAACTGGTCCACAATGGGGGCCTTTTTTTAAACCTGCTGAGAGGCATGATAAACTCAACTACTATAGAGACATCCTATGTAGTCAGTTGATCGCTGCCTATGTGCATCATCGCCTATGCTCTCAAAGGTCGGACCGGCGAGACCCTCTGCGCTCATGCTCCATTGCCAGGACTCCTGAAAGAGGGTGGTGGTGGAGTGCAGGAGCAGCGCCACCTCCGTCAGCAGTAAATTGTTTCCAGTCTCTGATGAGCATGATTCTTCACCTGTCTACTAAATAAACCAGCCAGCAGCAGCATGACATAGAGCAGAACCTGAACCAGCAGATGGTGGCATACTTGCATTGCACCCTGTCTCCCCAGATCCAAGATCCCCTGGACTACTGGGCATGAAAACTTGAATTGTGGCCACAACTGGCCTAGTTTGCTATGGACAAGCTTTCCTTCCTGGCCAGTAGTGTGGCATCAGAGCGGGTGTTTAGTGAGGTGGGGGACATAGTTACCACCAAAGAGAACTCGTCTTTCAACACAAAATGTTGAGAGATTAACCTTTATGAAGATGAATCAGGTGTGGATCAGCCAGGATTTCCACACACGGGTGCCTGATGCATCAGACTAGATCATTCTGACTGCAGCGTGCTGCCACACCAGAACATTGTGAAAAATGTGCTGTTACCAGTGGCAGAATATAATTAGGGCATTTGGGTCGGCAGCCCCGGACCCGGCATCATTGGGGGGCCCAACGCTGACCCAAACGCCTGCAAACTACGGCGGGGCACTGGAGCGCATAGTTCCTTGCCCTGCCGCCTCTTACCGCTGCACCATAGGCTTCAAGCCTAGTTGGCCTGAGGCCTATGTGGGGGTAGAAGCCTGGCGTTCGTTGTGACATGGGAGGCAGGGTGGAAGAAATTACTGTATGGAGCAATGTTGGGAAAATTACTATATGGGGCAATGTGGGGTAAATTACTATATGGAGGCAGTGTGGGGGAAATTACTATATGGAGCAGTGTGGGGGAAATTACTATATGGGGCAATGTGGGGGAAATTACTATATGGAGCAGTGTGGAGGAAATTACTATATGGAGCAGTGTGGGGGAAATTACTATATGGAGCAGTGTGGGGGAAATTACTATTTGGGGGCAGTGTAGGGGCAATTAATATATGTGAGTAGTGTGGGGCAAATTACTATATGGGGTAATATGGGGAAATTAATATATTGGGAAGGTTTGGGGGAAATTAATATATGGGGCAGTGTGGAGGAAATTACTATATGGGGTAGTGTGGGGGCGTTGCTATTAGGGGACATTATTTTTGGGGACACTATACAGGCATTATTACCTGGAGCACAATATAGGGTGTTATTATTACGGGGGCACTCTAGGGGACATTATAGTTGCTGTAGACACTCTAGGGAGCTTTGGGGTAATTTATCAAACTGGTGTAAAGTAGAACTGGGTTAGTTACCCATAGCAACAGATTCCACCTTTCATTTTTGACAGCTCCTTTGGAAAATGAAAGGTAAAGTCTGATTTGTTGCTATAGGCACCTAAGCCAGTTCTACTTTACACCAGTTTGATAAATGACCCCAATTATGAGAAATCTAACGTGTCTGTGTAACAAACTCTGTAGAGACGAGATGCAGCTGAAAGAATTTGTCATGGCGTTTTGGGTCAAATGGAGGAACGAAGATCTAAATGACAGGAGATGTCCCTGGATGTAAGAGGTATGTGGTGCTGTATTCCCCTATATGTAGAGCTGGCTCACCACTGGGACCTGCATCTCATCGTCTCCTCCAAGTCTTTTTTTTATCATATGTATTTTAAATTTGGCAACTCAAATTTTAATTTGTCACCTGCAGTCCAATGTAACAGTCCCAGATAACAGTGATAACTTTCTGTGTGCAGATAATGTAGTAGATGTTCCATGCAGTCCTATGTAACACCCCACATAACACAATAGTTCACTGT